>NC_086449.1:90283500-90563500 GCF_028390025.1 Pseudophryne corroboree | reverse complement strand
CAACAAAATAGGTGCTCCTGCTTCTAAGCAGACTATTGCTCGCTGAATTTGTAGCACAATTCTGCTGGAGCATTCTGCGGCTGGATTGCCGCATCCTAAATCAGTAACACCCCATTCCACGAGGAAAGTGGGCTCATCTTGGGCGGCTGCCCGAGGGGTCTCGGCTTTACAACTTTGCCGAGCTGCAACTTGGTCAGGGGCAAACACGTTTGCTAAATTCTACAAATTTGATACCCTGGCTGAGGAGGACCTTGAGTTCTCTCATTCGGTGCTGCAGAGTCATCCGCACTCTCCCGCCCGTTTGGGAGCTTTGGTATAATCCCCATGGTCCTTACGGAGTTCCCAGCATCCACTAGGACGTCAGAGAAAATAAGATTTTACTCACCGGTAAATCTATTTCTCGTAGTCCGTAGTGGATGCTGGGCGCCCATCCCAAGTGCGGATTGTCTGCAATACTTGTATATAGTTATTGCCTAACTAATTTGTTGAGCCATCTGTTGAGAGGCTCAGTTATATTTCATACTGTTAACTGGGTATAGTATCACGAGTTATACGGTGTGATTGGTGTGGCTGGTATGAGTCTTACCCGGGATTCAAAATCCTTCCTTATTGTGTCAGCTCTTCCGGGCACAGTATCCTAACTGAGGTCTGGAGGAGGGGCATAGAGGGAGGAGCCAGTGCACACCAGATAGTACCTAATCTTTCTTTTAGAGTGCCCAGTCTCCTGCGGAGCCCGTCTATTCCCCATGGTCCTTACGGAGTTCCCAGCATCCACTACGGACTACGAGAAATAGATTTACCGGTAAGTAAAATCTTATTTATACACAATTCCACACAGTAATGCCCCTTACACATATGAGACACATTAATGTCCTTATAAACATAATGTACCTTACACATTATGACAACCTTTATTAATGCCCTTTTACACATAATGTCCCTTACACATATGCCGCACATTATTAATGCCCTTATACACATAATGACACACATAGTGCCCCCTACACATTTGCTGCACATTATTAGTGCCCCTATACACATAATGACACACATACAGTAGTACCCTGTTACACATATGCCGCACATTATTAATGCCCTTACACACATAATGACACACATAGTGGCCCTTTACACATATGTTGCACATTATTAATGCATTTTTACATGACACAAATAATGCTCCTTACACATATTCTGAACACTACTGCACTGGATACAGATGTGTCCTCACAAATCTTGCAACAATGCTAACGTCAGGCACCTTTTTTTTTTAATGAAAATACATCTTATTTGCATTGCTATGTGGCTAGGATGCACAAGCAGCTTCTGCTGATTAAACTGATATGCAGCATGCCTATATACTGTGTGAGACGGTGGCTGTATCTGCATATGAAATGCTACTTACAGAATATAGGCATGCCGCATATCATTTTAATCAGCAGAAGCTGATGATGCCCCTAGGCCAGTGGTTTCCAAACTTTTTTGAATCACGGCACCCTAGAATATAAAAAAAAAATTCACGGCACCCCTAGGCCAAAAATTTCTTATTGAGAAATTTAGTAAGAAATATTACATTAAGCAGATCGCGTTTATATGTCATCCTTAGGGTCAGTTGTGTGGTGAGGGACAAGATTTGCTTCTGTTTGGCCACATATTTTATGACTGGCAGCCACCAGCACTGGTTTTGCCTATTATATTGACCATGAATAATTTGAATTGGTCCTGGACCACCAACCCAGGGCACCCCTGCAAGTGTCCCGAGGCACCCCAGGGAGCCACGGCACACAGTTTGGGAACCTCTGCCCTAGGCATATCACATGCCCTAGGCAATTGCCTAGTTTGCCTATGCATATGGCCGGCTCTGAGCATCACACTTATATATTTGGGTGTGGGCACATCATATGTTATGTCCCAGCCTGTCCTCAGTCCTGATGCACTACATGGCCAAGATTTTCAGGAAGAACATGTATATGTGGAATTGGCTTAGTGAAGTTTTAAGATTGCCGGCGTTCTTGTCTGTTCTCGGACACATAAGTTACTGGAGTATAAGGGTTACTGGTAAAGAAAAGAACTCAAGCAAATGTTGTTGAAACCTGATGATTCCAAACAGTTTTGTGTTGTTGATGAAATGCAATCTGTTACCACAGACCTGAAGCCAGGAAAGACGCTGCTATGGAGGATTTTCAGCCAATAATTACATAACAAATATGCACCCTCATCGGTGCCGCAGGTGTCTGAAGCCTTCAGAGATTCCCTGAATAGGAAGCCATGGACCCTATTATGTTACAGGCAATTTTATCAGTTTATCCAAAATAAGGGGGTTCCCATTCTCTCCGTACAGCGTCATGCCTCTTTACTGCTCATCGACAATATTTATTTTTCAAATGTAATATTAAATCATATGCTACCACCCACATCCATTCACACTGTCCTGACAGAATACATGTGTAAGTCCGCGTATAATACCAAAGACTTGACCAACATCATCCACCATATTAAGACCCAAAAGCTGTAATTGTCAGCTTGGATGAAGAAAATGCTGTTTATAGGGTGAACTGGCTATCGCTGTTTGTACGCTTCATGCAGTGACTGTAGCAGTTTATTTCCACATGACGATTCACACTCTGTATTCTAACACTGCCACATCCTATAACTACAGTGACCATATTGGGGGTGATTCCGAGTTGTTCGCTCGTTGCCGATTTTCGCTATACTGCGATTATCCGCTAAGTGCGCATGCGCAATGTTCGCAGAGCGCATGCGCTTAGTTATTTTACACAAAAGTTAGGTAGATTACTCACGGCATAACAAAGCTTTTTCATCGCTGTGCTGATCGTAGTGTGATTGACAGGAAATGGGTGTTTCTGGGCGGAAACTGGCCGTTTTATGGGAGTGTGCGGATAAACGCTGGCGTTTCTGGGAAAAACGCGGGAGTGTCTGAAGAAACGGGGGAGTGTCTGGGCGAACGCTGGGTGTGTTTGTGACGTCAAACCAGGAACGAAACTGACTGAACTGATCGCAGTGTAGGAGTAAGTCTCGAGCTACTCAGAAACTGCTAAGAATTTTCTATTCGCAATTCTGCTAATTTTTCGTTCGCAATTCCGCTATGCTAAGATACACTCCCAGAGGGCGGCGGCCTAGCGTGTGCAATGCTGCTAAAAGCAGCTAGCGAGCGAACAACTCGGAATGAGGGCCCTTATCCCTTTTACCTGGGACGCTCATGGATTACACAGGTTCTGTGGCTGGCTTACTTCAAGCCTACATTTCAGCTGGTTTTAATCAGCCACAGAACCTGTGTAATCCATGAGAATCCCAGGTAAAAGGGATAATATGGTCACTCTACTATAACTGGCCTCTACAAGTCTGTCCGATTCTCTTTAGCCAACGGGACCAGACAGGTCTGCCACATCTTACCCCTACGCTTTGCTGCTTATCTCTAGATGAATAAGGGCAAATTAAAATATTATAAGGGCCAATTACAATATCTGATGTTCATAAATTGGGATAGGGTCAAAATGCCATCAGTCGGGAACCTGACAGTCAGGAGACCAAATAAGGGATCCTGAGACAGAATCCTGACACATGCTGGAAATACAGTAAGTAACAGGGGCCGGTGTTACAGTTAGGTACTAGGGGGGAAGGGGGGTTTGGGATTAGGCTCTGAGGGGATGGGGTTTTGGGTTAGGCTGCCAGAGGTGATGGGTACGGTTAGTCTGTAGGGGAGGGGAGTTTAGGGTTATGCTGTAGGGGAGGAGAGGTTAAGCTGTGAGTGTGAGTGTGAGTGTGTGTGTGTGTGTGTGCGCGTGTGCGCGTGTGTGTGTGTGTGTGTGTGTGTGTGTGTGTGTGTGAGGGTGGGGTCTTAGGGTTAGGATGCCAGAGGGTGTGGATAGGCTGTAGAGGAGGGGAGGTTAAGGTTAGGCTGTCGGAGGGGTGTGTTAGGGTTATGGGTAGAATTAGGGGTAGGGCTAGGGAGAGAATACTTACCGCGATGTGTCAGTATTCTGGTCATCAGGATCCCACTGTCGGTCTCCTGATTGTTGGAATCACGACTGCCAGGATTTTGTACCCAACCCAAATTGGTTACACTTGCAGATGAAATTACTTTGGCTCTAGCAAAACACATGATTTCACTTGCAAATTTGTTTCATCAATGACATGGAGATGTACAGTACTGTATATTGGCCCTCATTCCAAGTTGATCGCTCGCTAGCTGATTTTAGCAGCAGTGAACACGCTAGGCCGCCGCCCTCTGGGAGTGTATCTTAGCTTAGCAGATGTGCGACCGAAAGGTTAGCAGAACTGCTCGTAAAAATTTTCATGAAGTTTCTGAGCAGCTCCAAACCTACTCCTACCTTGCGATCACTTCACTCAGTTTAGTTCCTGCTTTGATGTCACAAACACGCCCTGCGTTGGGCCAGCCACTCCCCCGTTTCCCCAGGCACACCTGCGTTTTCACCTGACACACCTGCGTTTTTTAGCACACTCCCGGAAAACGGTCAGTTACCTCCCAGAAACACCCACTTCCTGTCAATCACTCACCGATCAACAGAGCGACGAAAAAGAGTCGCTAGACCTTGTGTAAAACTGCATAGTTTTGTGTGAAAGTACATCACACGTGCGTCCTGCGGCCCGTACGCATGCGCAGTTTTGCCGATTTTTTACCTTAACGCTCTGCTGCAAAAATCGGCAGCGAGCGATCAACTCGGAATGAGGGCCATTGTGCGCAATTACATGGTGTTTTCCTTAGGATGGCCAGTTTTGGAGGGGTCTGGTGATATAAGTGATATATAGTTAGGCCAAATTCCTGGGCTTTATTTGGTGTGGGTTAACAGGTGCAGAAAAGCTAAAAAAAAAAAAAAAAAAAAAGAATATATAGATATGAATGAATAATGAATAAAGAGATACACATTTCTATAGAATTACTGCAAATCAGACAAAATGTTCAGCTCTATATATCTTTAAAAAATGTTTACTTTCTTTTATTTATTTACTTTATGTATTTTGATTTTTATGTATTGCTTTTCCTTTACATATATAATTGAATCATCTGTTTTTCTAATTTTGTATTTATTTCTACACTGTCGTTTTTTCCCTTTGTGCATATGTGTAGCTTATTATCCTCCTATCACAATCACCTTTTAGCTTCTCCCATATATTTCACTACAAACACGGCGGTCCTCTCACTATGTTATAGGAATTGGCAGATTCCCAGCCAGTCTCTAACATTAATATTAATAACCGGGGACTATTGTATGTCTCTCATGCTGCCCCCGCAATCTTGTCAACTGTTGTAGCTTAACTCTTACTTTTTCTATGAAGTTATTTACATTTTATAGCACACAGACTACAGACTCCTATGAACCCTTATACAGAACTAGTCCGCATTAATGAATAACTTGAGTAGATCCCGAAATAGCTGGAGGGAATTTAAAATCTGTTGTCTTCGGTGGGATAGCCGCATTTCAAAGCTGACACTCTGCCAGATCTCTTGTGTCTATTTATACATTAGTAGTTGAGGTCCCTAAGCATATTCTTCCTCTGGGTCAGATGTGGACAGACATTTTTTGGGGGAGTAAAATACTTTGATTTGTCTAAAAAATAGAAACAAGATAGTGCAGCGGGGTCCCCTCACATTGTGAGAGTCTACAGAGTGGCTCATTTGGGATGAATTATTTACTAGCCTTGCCTGGAGGTGTTAAGAGGGGTACACATAGAAAGATCCGTGCTGAAATTTTAAGCAATCTGACTACTAGATTGGCCAGTGCTAGATTGGCACAATCTAGCACATCGCTCATTTCACCGCTGGGTGAAATGAGCGGCCTCCCATCCCCCCCCCCCCCCCCCCGCGCCTCGCTCAGCACACATTGCGCTGTGTGCTGAACCGGGGGAGAGATGTGTGCTGAGCGCTCTGTGCTAGTTTGCTCAGCATACATCTCTTGGAGAAATCTCCCTGTGTACGGGGCTTTAGACCATGAGTAGATTTGGAGATTGCTTCTCTAGAGTGTATCCTTCTTTAGCGTCTTCTTTGTTTACCAAAAAGAGCCTGGCCTTCCTCTTTTACAATTAACCCTATCACCTAACACTGACTGAGATCAGTTTTGCCTTTACAAACTATCCCCATACCCCTGGCCTGATATTTGCTAGCTTTTTCCCCCCTGTATTGTCCTATAGGTTGTTTTCCTGATAGAAGGTGCATGGATTTACCAATGTATTATTGGTTTCCATTTAAATGCTTGTAGATTTCCTAAGGAAGTATTCTACACAACAGCCAGAGACCCCCCTCCCACCCACCACTCTATCAGATTCACCACTTTCATATCATATGGTCAACAGTCAATAGGTTAGACATGGATTTAGGCCAACTGGATCAAAAGGTGAACATGCAATGGTCGACCACCAAAAAGGTTGACTCATGTATTTTGTGTTGTTTTAACCCTAACCCTCCCCCAAGTGCCTAACCCTAACCCTCCCCCTGGTGCCTAACCCTAACCCTCTCCCAAGTGCCTAACCCTAAATCCCTCAGTCTAACCCTAACCCTAAAAATCATGACAAACTACGTGTAGACCTTTTTTTGACAACCATTTGCATATCAAACGTTTTACTACATTGACCTAAGTCACTTAACTGTTGACCTTTTGACCCTGTCTACCTATTAATTGTCTACCATCTGGACTGTCTATATATTTACTGAAATATCTTCCATCTGGATACCCAATGACTTATATTGAGAACGATACTCATCGATTTTGAGAGATTTTTAAATACTCCAAATTCTAGGAGTTGATGGAAAAAGCCTGTGACCGCATCTCTCTCCAAAAGACATAGGATGTATGAAATTGCAGCTTAGTTTTCATATGTGTCACCATGAAGGTGGATGCCACAGGACTCGGGTGTGGGGGCCTTCTTGTTGTATCTACCCAATGGGCTAACTTGGTAGCCGTACCTACTGATCACTGTTCAGCTTCCTCTGACATCTGCGACCCATGGACCATTACTGTGGGTTCTGGCACACAACTTTTTGTTTAATAATTACAAGTTACAAAATAATTGCTATATAAAAAGTAACAATATAAAACACGGTTGTACACATACAAAAAAAAAAAACCCAAACCACCAGGGAGATAGCTTTACCGGTGACCAGACACTATGGGGCACCTGTCCCACATGGAGGTCCATATCACTCCCTGTCCTACTACCCAATGTGGCAGTGATCTAACCCAGGCATCACCCTGATGTTGGTAGACACTAACCAGTGCAAAGACCTGCAGAAAGGCACCACTTGTACCTTTATACGCTCAGGAGTGGAACACCGCATGCCCCCCAGGACCACTTGTACCTTTATACGCTCAGGAGTGGAACACCGCATGCCCCCCAGGACCACTTGTACCTTTATACACTCAGGAGTGGAACACCGCATGCCCCCCCAGGATAACTTATACATCACAGGACTGCATATACAACAAATTGTGGTGCATTCATTACAAAATGTGATTTATGGCTCTTACAAGGATGTTTTACCAGGTGTCCACGTTCCCAAAGAGGTGAACCTGTATGGTCTTTACCTTTGTTGAAAGTACCTGACGTGGAGCATGGGGATACCTGGGAAGCACAGGACTAAAAGTGCCGAGGGGTATAATCTTTTGCAGAGAGGAGTACAGCCATTTCCACTCCAAAAAAGGACTTGGACTTTACTCCAACCTAGAACTGGAGGAGATTGGCTCTTGTCCAATTCTCTTAATGAGACCCATATTGAGCCTTCACGTTGCACATTGGAAAGAAGAGCATTTGTAGGCACACTCTCAGTAATATAATGCAGAGTTACTATTTGCTAATTTGTGGATGTAATATAAACTCTCAGGATTAATGTAAGTAATAAACTAGGCTTTACCAAGTAGTATTTTAGCTGTTCTTGAGGGGTACTATACTTTTAAATAGGACATAATGCACAGTGTGCTTCTTCATAGTTTCCCTCTTCTCTACGCACTTTTAGGATGCTGAAACATCTTCTGAGAGTGAATGGTGTAATACATATGCAGTCGACAATTGCTCGCTATGTCACATGCGAATTTACAGATATATGCCGCATTCGTCCGCGTTTGGCCTTGCGCAGGGCTGGTGCTAGGGTGTTCACCCCCCCCCCCTGCAAACTATTAGTTTGCACCCTCCCATACTTCATAAAGGGTCAGCACGCATTGGGAAAAGGGGTGTGGTCTCACAAAGAAGGGGCGTGGCCACACAATAGTACCACTTCAAATGACACCGCACAGTAGCACAATCTTATTCACATTACACTGCACGTAGTAGTGCTGTGCATTCACATAATGATAATAATCTTCAACTGTACCACATCCAGCAGTCTTCTGCCACCTGATACTTATTCCAGTGTCATCTGCTGATGTAACTGTTTATTTACCCTGTACTTGTCCTATACTGTCATCAACTGTAAGTTGCTGTTTTCCTGTTTGATTATTTATGTTTGATTACTTATGTACTCTGTAATTGGGCACTGCAGAACCCTTGTGGTGCCATATAAATAAAGGATAATAATAATAATAATAATAATAATAATAATAATGCCCCCAGTGGTACTGAAGCTTATACACATAATGCCCACAGTAGTGCCACTTATACATACTGTATACTGCTGACAGTAGTAGTGCCCCTTATACACATAATGCCCCCAGTAGTAGTGCCGCTTATACACATAATGCCCACAGTAGTAGTGCAGCTTATACATAATGCCCACAGAAGTGCCTCTTATGCATAATGCCCCCAATATGCCATTTATACACATAGTGCCCCAGTAGTATTGTCCATATACATAATGCCCACAGAAATGCTGCCTATACATTATGACCCCAGTAGTAGCGTCTTTATACATAATGCTCCTCAGTAGTAGCGTCCTTACACGTAATACCCACAGAAGTGCCGCTTATACATAGTGCCCACAGTAGTAGCATTCTTATACATAATGCCCGCAAAAGTGCCCCTTATACATAATGTGCCCTGGTAGTAGCATCCTTATACATAATGCCCACAGTAGTAGCAGCCTTATACATAATGCCCAAAGACGTGCCCTTATACGTAATGCCCTCAAGTAGTAGCATCCTTATACATAATGCCCACAGTGGTAGCGTCCTTATACATAATGCTCACAGGCATGCCGCCTATATATAATGCCCCCCAGTAGTGGCATCCTTATACATAATGGCCCCCAGTAGAAGTGTCCTTATACATAATGCCCCCCAGTAGTAGCGTCCTTATACATAAAGCCCCCAGTAGTAGGGTCCTTATACATAATGCCCCCCAGTAGTAGCGTCCATAAAGGGCGCACATACACATCCCACACCCACACCATACACACACACACACAAAAAATTCTCTCTCATACTCCACTTACATAAGTCTGGCTGGTACCAATGTTTACTCTATCTCTGTACAGCAGCCTGGTCCCATGTAGCTCCGCCCCCTCCATCCCATGTAGCTCCACCCCCTTTTCGGGACACACAAACAGCCGCTGTCTTAGGTGAGGGGGGAGAAGGCTTTTTATGCTGCTGGCGCCACTACCTGTCATACAGTGTGATAGGCGCAGCAGCCGGCAGCAGCAGCAGCAGGGGGACAGGGCGGCGCAGCAGCAGGGATGCAGAGCAGGGAGAGCACCTCTCCGGCCTGGTGCCTCCCTGCTTTGCATCTTTTCGCTGAGCGGGTAGCTCCGGGCTTGGCCCATTGTGTCCTGAAATAGCAAACTAAGAAGTAATAGAAATCAAACTGAAATTGGATTGAATACAAGACTATTCTCTTGTGCTTGAACTGTAGTGGTCCCATAGGACAGAACTTTGTGAGATTTATATTTATGGGCCTAGGATCAGTGATGTTAGATGGGATATTCATTGGATGCACACTCCTGTTTATGGGATTGATCCAAATCAAATATTTGCTCTCAGTTATTTCCTGGATGAAGGAAATTTGATGTCAGTTTCAAAATGGCACAAAATGTGCATAAGTCCTGGCATATTTTCCATATTCTTTTTTTTTTGTATGTAAATTATTGCCGCTTTAAAAATCTGGGCAGACTCGCAGAAATTCAGGCTACACATCGCATTGCCCAACATCTGTAAAATATCAAACCTGTTTAATATGCATGAAATAGAAATATCCAAACTGTGCATGCAATACCCATGCGTCCATATGCAGATCCGGTTGTTTCTTACAGTCGTGATTACTTACTGGAAAGGCAGAACCGGGGAAGGAAGCACTCTATCAGCGAGTTGGGGTAATTGCGACTGAGATTGACCCAGATGCGTATACACCTATTAGGAGGTATATCTCCTGCTGGTGCTGGGGGCTGATACAGCAAGACGCACTATCAATCACAATAATGATGATGGTGATCATACGTACCAGCTAAACACTTCTGATTTTCAGATTATTCACTGACCTCACCAGTTGACGTTCTCAATGGCAGGACCATCTTTTCGTATGGGCTCAGTGGGCTCTTGCCCAAGGGCCCC
Organism: Pseudophryne corroboree; assembly: GCF_028390025.1. Classification (NCBI taxonomy): domain Eukaryota; kingdom Metazoa; phylum Chordata; class Amphibia; order Anura; family Myobatrachidae; genus Pseudophryne; species Pseudophryne corroboree. The sequence continues at coordinate 90,552,989 of NC_086449.1, read as the reverse complement.
AGGAGTATAAGGTGCCTAGGCTGAAAATCGGCCCTGGGGAACCGGAGATATCCGACTTGAAAGCAGTGGTCCCCATCCAAGCCTGTTAATTGCTCTTCCCAGACAGATATCTCGGGTTCTGTCTGATTTAGAGTTTTTCTGAGGGTATAATCCAAAAGCGGTGACTGTCCCCTTTTGGTGGACACTGGCAGCTAGTCTCTACTATGCCCAGAACCAGATATCACTGGGGCCCCAGATTTTATATATATATAAAGCGCAACAGAATTTGCGCTATATAAGAAACTTAAAATATATAAATATATTTATATATTTATTTCTACAAATATATAAATATGTATATCTCTCATTCCCATAGTTGCCTCCCTTGCTGCACCATCCTCCGGGAGGCTGCATCGTGGTAGGCTAATGGGGGCGTGTCTGGAGGCAATGTGGGTTGGTCTGGGGGCGTGGTCGATGGGGAAAGTGAGCGGTCCGGGGGCGTGGCACCATAGTCGCATCATCGTGGTCCCACCCCCGCTAGACAGTGCTGAGAAAACAGGAACTGTACAGCGGGGGGCGGAGCTACAATCGCATCACCGTACCCCCCTTGGACCGCCCACTTGTTCTCTGCTGTGGGTGACCGAGGGGGAGTGCGGGGGCTGCGAGCAAAAGCGGGACACTTGCCTACCTTTCTGGGGGGCCAGGAGGGCCACCCGATTTTTCGGGAGGGTAGGCAAGTATGCAAGTATGCTCCTTCCTCCCCCCCACAGTCTGTTTCTCCCCAATGACTCCATGCTGCATTCCCAGCTCCCTTAGCCTATCTCAAAGCCCTGTATCCCCTCTCCAATCCACTCTTACTCCGGGGAGCGACTAACGTGTACTGCACTCTCCAGATCCAAACATCGCACAGCAGACCCTACCAGAAGAGACCAGTGCAGGAAACGGGAATCCTGGCCAGCGGAGCTGCGGCCATGTCCCATAACTATCTGCAACAGAGCAGAACCCGGAAGAGAATACGCACACTCGCGCCGCACAGTCACTGTGTGTGAGAGGCTCCTGTCACTCTGAGGATGTGTCCACACCGCCTACAGCTCACTGCCCTATTTGGACAAGATGGCTCACATCCCTGTCGGGTACTTATCAGCATATACTTGGGGCCCCTCAAATCCTTGGGGCTCGGTACATTTGTCCCCTTTGTACCCCCCTGTCGCCGGCCCTGGGTGTATAACATATGCTCTCTTGGGGGTCATGCCTTCTAAGGACAGCCCTATGATGGTCCTTTGGATTTCATTTTTAACAATGTTTCCAATTCAGCCGGACTTCCATGCCTAGTAGCTGAGAATGAGCCACTCCTTTCCCGCTCTGCTGATTGGTTGGTAGTTTATCTCTCTCTACTTTATCACTCTTCAAGGCTTAGGCGCCTATTTAAATCGCCCAAACTCGCACTGCGATAATTGATTTAATCGCAGGGATGTATCAATTATCGCATACAGGGACAGAGCTTTGTCCCTGCGATGACACTCTGCAGCATCATCTGGGTATTTTTTCGTTGCTGCGTATACCCCGCCCCCGCAGACATCGCCGCTTCTGCCCAGTCGACCAACCTGCATCGCAACTACCCCTGCGCTCCGCAGACCCCCCCACAGCAGGATAATATACTCACCTGTTCAGGGAGCCGGTACACGCTGCTCCTGCTGGGCTGCCAGGCGCCGGATGCAGCATCACTTTACTGCACCGGGGTCACAGCGCAGCACATGGGGGACCCGGCACCCGGCAGCTCTCATTGGAGCAGCGGACACCGGCTCTCTGGACAGGTGAGTATGGTTTTTATTTTTTACTATTTTTATTTTTACACTTTGATCAGCTTGTGTGTACATCGGACACACATAGCTGATCACACTGCCGGGTCCCCGCTCAGCTTTCTCTGCCAGGGGCATGCCGACAGCTGGACGAGCACAAATGAGCCCCTTGCGGGCTCGCTGCTCTCGCCACGCTGCGGCACGGTATTCTCCCTCCAGGGGGGTCGTGGACCCCCAAGAGGGAGAATAGTTGTCGGCAGGGGTTAAAGTGGGCCGGAACGGGCCGGAACTGCGTTCCGTCAGTTGTATTGGGAGGCGGAACTAGTTCCGCCACCTCCAGCCCGCTTTACCCGGCCTGACTGACTAGAGTAGACCATCCCCGCCTCTCATTGTGCGCTGCGCCACCCACATTAATAGATGGGGAGGGGCGGCCAGGACTAGGACTACCTTATAGCCCACCTCCACGAGTTCCCCTCCATCCTATAGCGTCGCTGGCCGCGGCGGCTGGATTCAGGCGATTCATCTCCACATGTCTGTCTCTCCTGCCGTGTAAAGGCACAGAGGACAGGAGACCCATGCTGACGCTCTTGGTGGCTCTCAATGGCAGGGGCAAGAGACGGGAGTACTGGCACAAGGAGAGAGAGAGGTAGGAAAGAGGGGGGTGTCGGAAGAGGGAGGGATGTTGTGCGCTGTGTCAGGAATTAAATGTGGGGGGGGGGGAGTGAAGCTGTATGTGGAATTACATGTACTGGGGAGGGGGAGCTGTGTCAGGTATTAAATGTGCGGGGGGGGATCTGTATGTGGGATTACATGTACTGGGGAGGGGGAGCTGTGTCAGGTATTAAATGTGCGGGGGGGGGATCTATATGTGGGATTACATGTACTGGGGAGGGGGAGCTGTGTCAGGTATTAAATGTGCGGGGGGGGGTGATCTATATGTGGGATTACATGTACAGGGGAGGGGGAGCTGTGTCAGGTATTAAATGTGCGGGGGGGGATCTATATGTGGGATTACATGTGCTGGGAAGGGGGAGCTGTGTCAGGTATTAAATGTGCGGGGGGGGGATCTGTATGTGGGATTACATGTGCTGGGAAGGGGGAGCTGTGTCAGGTATTAAATGTGCGGGGGGGGGATCTGTATGTGGGATTACATGTACTGGGGAGGGGGAGCTGTGTCAGGTATTAAATGTGCGGGGGGGGATCTATATGTGGGATTACATGTGCTGGGAAGGGGGAGCTGTGTCAGGTATTAAATGTGCGGGGGGGGGGATCTGTATGTGGGATTACATGTACTGGGGAGGGGGAGCTGTGTCAGGTATTAAATGTGCGGGGGGGGATCTGTATGTGGGATTACATGTACTGGGGAGGGGGAGCTGTGCAAGGGATTAAATGTGCTGGGGGGGAGCTGTATGTGGGATTATATGTGTCCTGGGGAAGGGGGACCTGTGTCGGGGAATAAATGTGCAGGGGGGAGCTGTATGTGGGATTATATGTGTCCTGGGGAAGGGGGACCTGTGTCGGGGAATAAATGTGCAGGGGGGAGCTGTATGTGGGATTATATGTGCTGGGGAAGGGGGATCTGTGTCAGAGATTATGTGCTGGGGAGGATAAACTGTGTTAGGGATTATTTGTTTGGGAGGGGGAAACTGTCAGAGTTTACATGTGCCGAGAGGGGGGAGCTGTAAGTCGGATTATATGCTGTGGGCATTATGTGTATTATGGTGTGCTACTACTGTGGGCATTATTACTATTGTGTAGCACGCCCCTTTTTTGAGACCACGCCCCTTTTTTGTGGCGCGCGCCTACGGCGTGCGCAATACCTTTGTTGCATGGGCACCGTGGGGAGGGGAGTGAGTTCCACCACCTCTCTAGGACCACTTTAAGCACTGGTTGTCGGTATGCCGGGTGTCGGGATTCCGGCGCTGGTATACTGAGCGCCGGGATCCCAACAGCTGGCATACTGAATACCACCCGATGTGGGTTATTAAAAAAAGTGAATTACAGGGTTTGGAGCAATTTTTCATGAAAACTGCTCCAAATGCCCTTTAATAAATTCAGGTGATACTAAAATAATGTGAAAAGGGTGTGAAAACTTTAGTAAAAATAATGTTAATAAATGGGCCTCTAAGTACTTCTTCCCCAGAATCGTTAAGTATACTTTATGATGAAGCTCCTATTCCCCTATATATTATTTGCTTGTAAGCAAGGCCACATGACCTCTCTGTCTGTGTATTTGTCCCGATTCTAAAGTGCAATGGAATAAGCTGGTGCTATAGAAATAAATGCTAATATTAATAATACCGGGGAAGGGGTAAGGCCGCTGCCTCCTGGGGTTGATTTGATGCTTGGGTTGAATATGGTGGCACTGTATAGTACTAAGGGGGTAATTCAGATCTGATCACTGCTGTGCATTTTTGCACAGCGAGCAATCAGATCCATACCTCCCAACATGACCCTCTCCAAGTCCAAGAGGGACACAATGCTCTGGTCCTGGACTTTTCGCTTAATGTATGATTGCAGACACCTGTTTCGAACAGGTTTATGGTTACGAAAGGCGTTTCAGCACAGGTGATGGCAATCATACATTAAGAGGGAAGTCCAGGAGCAGAGTATTGTGTCCCTCCTGGAGAGGGTCATGTTGGGAGGTATGCAGATCCTAACTGCACATGCGCGTCCTACAGCAACAATGGGCATCGCCGGTCAGCGACTGAATGGTGCGAAAAATCAGATGACAAATGACGTTTACTCCCAAACACTGGAAAACAAACAAAACCTGTTGTTCAGACAAATTGGTTAAACGCAAATTTAACCAACTCGTATGAACAACTGTTTTTGTCCGTTTTGCAGTGTTTGGGAACAAATGGTCAATTGTCATTTGCTCTCATCCATTACCAGATTTCCATTCCAACCAGCTAGATCTGGCAGATAATTGTATAGTGTGTACCTAGTTTAAAGCTGGGCATACACTATACAATTATCTGGCAGATAATCTGTGGTTGGAATGAAAATCTGGTAATGGATGAGAGCAACTGATAATCAACCATTTGCTACCAGACACTGGAAAATGGACAAAAACTGTTGTTTATACAAATTGGTTAAATCACGGACAGGTTTTATCCATTTACCAGTGTCTGGTAGCAAATGTCCGATTATCAGTTGCTCTCATCCATTACCAGATTTTCATTCCAACCACAGATTATCTGCCAGATAATTGTATAGTGTATGCCTAGTTTTAGGCTTAGGGCAGGGGTAGATGTCTCATGAGTCCATGACAAACCTGCAGTTAAAAATCAAATAAGTTTATATTAGTAGATATAGTAATCCGCGATTTGTCAAAGTTACAGATGATCGGTGGGTTTGATAGATGGGTTATAAATGGCAAAAAATAAGATTTTACTTACCGATAAATCTATTTCTCGTAGTCCGTAGTGGATGCTGGGGACTCCGTCAGGACCATGGGGGGTATAGCGGCTCCGCAGGAGACAGGGCACAAAAATAAAGCTTTAGGATCAGGTGGTGTGCACTGGCTCCTCCCCCTATGACCCTCCTCCAAGCCTCAGTTAGGATACTGTGCCCGGACGAGCGTACACAATAAGGAAGGATAATGAATCCCGGGTAAGACTCATACCAGCCACACCAATCACACCGTACAACTTGTGATCTGAACCCAGTTAACAGTATGACAAACGTAGGAGCCTCTGAACAGACGGCTCACAACAATAACAACCCGATTTTTTTGTAACAATAACTATGTACAAGTATTGCAGACAATCCGCACTTGGGATGGGCGCCCAGCATCCACTACGGACTACGAGAAATAGATTTATCGGTAAGTAAAATCTTATTTTCTCTGACGTCCTAAGTGGATGCTGGGGACTCCGTCAGGACCATGGGGATTATACCAAAGCTCCCAAACGGGCGGGAGAGTGCGGATGACTCTGCAGCACCGAATGAGAGAACTCCAGGTCCTCTTTAGCCAGGGTATCAAATTTGTAGAATTTTACAAACGTGTTCTCTAGAGATGAGCGGGTTCGGTTCCTCGGAATCCGAACCCGCCCGAACTTCTGCTTTTTTTACACGGATCCGAGCGACTCGGATCTTCCCGCCTTGCTCGGTTAACCCGAGCGCGCCCGAACGTCATCATGACGCTGTCGGATTCTCGCGAGGCTCGGATTCTATCGCGAGACTCGGATTCTATATAAGGAGCCGCGCGTCGCCGCCATTTTACACGTGCATTGAGATTGATAGTGAGAGGACGTGGCTGGCGTCCTCTCCGTTTAGAGAAGAAATAGATAGGAGAGTGAGAGTGAGACAGTGACACTTCATTTACTGGAGCTTAGGAGGAGTACTCAGACAGAGAGTGCAGAATTTTGCTGATAGTATTAGTTAGTTATACTAGTGACAGAGTGAGACAGTGACACTTCATTTACTGGAGCTTAGGAGGAGTACTCAGACAGAGAGTGCAGAATTTTGCTGATAGTATTAGTTAGTTATACTAGTGACTGACCAGTGACCACCAGTGCAGTTTTATATTATTTAATATAATCCGTTCTCTGCCTGAAAAAACGATACACAGTGACTCAGTCACATACCATATCTGTGCTCAGCCCAGTGTGCTGCTGCATCATCTATGTATAATATCTGACTGTGCTCACACAGCTTAATTGTGGGGGAGACTGGGGAGCAGTTAGGTTATAGCAGGAGCCAGGAGTACATATTAAAAAATTAAACAGTGCACACTTTTTTTCTGCAGGAGTGCCACTGCCAGTGTGACTGACCAGTGACCTGACCACCAGTATGACCACCAGTGCAGTTTTATATTATTTAATATAATCCGTTCTCTGCCTGAAAAAACGATACACAGTGACTCAGTCACATACCATATCTGTGCTCAGCCCAGTGTGCTGCTGCATCATCTATGTATAATATCTGACTGTGCTCACACAGCTTAATTGTGGGGGAGACTGGGGAGCAGTTAGGTTATAGCAGGAGCCAGGAGTACATATTAAAAAATTAAACAGTGCACACTTTTTTTCTGCAGGAGTGCCACTGCCAGTGTGACTGACCAGTGACCTGACCACCAGTATATAGTATACTATATTGTATTGTGAATGTCTGCCTGTAAAAGTTAAACACACGTCGTGTGACTTGTGTGGTGTTTTTTTATTCTATAAAATAAAAAACTCATTCTGCTGACAGACAGTGTCCAGCAGGTCCGTCATTATATAATATATACCTGTCCGGCTGCAGTAGTGATATATATATATTTTTTATATCATTATTTATCATCCAGTCGCAGCAGACACAGTACGGTAGTTCACGGCTGTAGCTACCTCTGTGTCGGCACTCGGCAGTCCATCCATAATTGTATACCACCTACCCGTGGTTTTTTTTTTCTTTCTTCTTTATACATACTACATCTCATTATCATCCAGTCTATATTAGCAGCAGACACAGTACAGTACGGTAGTCCACGGCTGTAGCTACCTCTGTGTCGGCACTCGGCAGTCCGTCCATAATTGTATACCACCTACCCGTGGTTTTTTTTTTCTTTCTTCTTTATACATACTACATCTCATTATCAACCAGTCTATATTAGCAGCAGACACAGTACGGTAGTCCACGGCTGTAGCTACCTCTGTGTCGGCACTCGGCAGTCCGTCCATAATTGTATACCACCTACCCGTGGTTTTTTTTTTCTTTCTTCTTTATACATACTACATCTCATTATCATCCAGTCTATATTAGCAGCAGACACAGTACAGTACGGTAGTCCACGGCTGTAGCTACCTCTGTGTCGGCACTCGGCAGTCCGTCCATAATTGTATACCACCTACCCGTGGTTTTTTTTTTCTTTCTTCTTTATACATACTACATCTCATTATCAACCAGTCTATATTAGCAGCAGACACAGTACGGTAGTCCACGGCTGTAGCTACCTCTGTGTCGGCACTCGGCAGTCCGTCCATAATTGTATACCACCTACCCGTGGTTTTTTTTTCTTTCTTCTTTATACATACTACATCTCATTATCATCCAGTCTATATTAGCAGCAGACACAGTACAGTACGGTAGTCCACGGCTGTAGCTACCTCTGTGTCGGCACTCGGCAGTCCGTCCATAATTGTATACCACCTACCCGTGGTTTTTTTTTTCTTTCTTCTTTATACATACTACATCTCATTATCATCCAGTCTATATTAGCAGCAGACACAGTACAGTACGGTAGTCCACGGCTGTAGCTACCTCTGTGTCGGCACTCGGCAGTCCATCCATAATTGTATACCACCTACCCGTGGTTTTTTTTTCTTTCTTCTTTATACATACTACATCTCATTATCATCCAGTCTATATTAGCAGCAGACACAGTACAGTACGGTAGTCCACGGCTGTAGCTACCTCTGTGTCGGCACTCGGCAGTCCGTCCATAATTGTATACCACCTACCCGTGGTTTTTTTTTCTTTCTTCTTTATACATACTACATCTCATTATCATCCAGTCTATATTAGCAGCAGACACAGTACAGTACGGTAGTCCACGGCTGTAGCTACCTCTGTGTCGGCACTCGGTAGTCCATCCATAATTGTATACCACCTACCCGTGGTTTTTCTTTCTTTCTTCTTTATACATACTACATCTCATTATCATCCAGTCTATATTAGCAGCAGACACAGTACAGTACGGTAGTCCACGGCTGTAGCTACCTCTGTGTCGGCACTCGGCAGTCCGTCCATAATTGTATACCACCTACCCGTGGTTTTTTTTTCTTTCTTCTTTATACATAGTGTGGCCGGAGAGCCCCAGCCACGAGGAGAATGGCCGCCGGCGGCACTGAAGGGGTTAACCCCTAGTGCCCGGCGCCATTCTACAGGACAATGGGCGCTTGGCGCCATATTTAAAAAAGTAATGGGCGCTAGGCGCCGGGCTGTATTAAATGCATAAAACTGTATTTTTAACTGTGCCGTGGTCCCGGACCCCTCCGGAGACCACGGCAGGGAGGACAGCCCCTGGCGCGCTCAGCAGAGTGTGCGCGCCGGGGGAGAGGAGGCAGCCGCTGACCGCCGGAGTCCGGGAGCTCCGCTCCCGGCAGCGGTCAGTGTAGCCCCGGGCGCACTGGAGTGTGCGCGCCGGGGAGAAGGGTGAGCGCTGCGGCTGGGAGCTCGGCTCCCGCTGCAGTGCTCTATGTGAGAGCCGCCGCTGGGGGCCGGGAGCTCTGCTCCCAGCGCCTCAGCCCAGCACGGGTGGCCAGCCGCAGCAGCCGGGACGGACGTCCCGGGCTGCTTGTCGGCGAGGGGGGTGCGCTGCAGCCCGGCTCCCCGCCGGACGCTGCAGCGAGGCTAACAGACAGGCGCCGCTCATGGGGGACCGGGCTAGCCGGCTCCCTAGCGGCGTGGGCACATTAGGCGGCCAAGCAAGATGATGAGCGCTGGGGTCCGGGAGCTACGCTCCCGGCGCCCCAGCACCACAACAAAGCCAGAGTCACGGCGGCCGGGACAAGAGTCCCGGGCCGCCGGGCTTAGGTACAGGGGGGTGCGCCGCTGCGTGCGGCGAGGCCACCAAAGTAGTGCCACCCTGGGGGGACAGGGAGAGCCAGCTCCCTGGAACCCCAGAGGCAGGAAGGCAGGCTGAAGGATGGGGGAAGCCAGCCCCATGCCTCCAGCACTGAGAGGGAGAGCCCTAGCAGCCAGGCTGCAGGGCTAGGGAAGGCACTGCAGTGCCTGAATATGTAGAGTCTGTGCAGGGCACAGGCTCAGTGTATATTTAAAGAGAAATGTACAGTGTGATTTAAAAATGTAATGTATTTAAAGATAAAATGCACTTACTTGATTGTGTGTCCCAGGAGGGGGGAATCCATAGCTGTGCAGGCTGATGGATTCTCCCAGACCTTTTCCCTAAAAACGGAATGCTTTCCCATCCAGCCTCACAGTTCCAATGGGGACAGGGAGAAAGAGAAGCAGCTTAGCTATAGAACAAGCTGAGGGGTTTCTTGGAGCTCCATGGAGATCAGCCGTAGTGAACCAGAGACCTGGACCGGGGAGTCAGGCTGCCCAGCTCTGGAGCCCAAATCCAGGCTGCAGGCAGTGAGAGGGGTCCCGGGCAGGTTTCTGGAAGTCAGTTTAGGAGGGAAAACTTCCCCCCAGCCAGACTGAACGGCACCGTGGGAGTAGCCTGCTCTCCCAGATGGGAGAGACAAAGGAGACCGGCCACTCCCCACTGTCCATTGGGGACAATGTTAGGTGTGCATGAGTCCAGAGCATGCACAGCTCATGGGTAAACATTGATTGGTTGTACACCACAGGGCGGGCTTACCCCCTGTGGTAGAGGGTCTTGGAGAGGGATAAAAGGAGGGCAGTTGGCCCATAGGATTGTGTATTGTAACATCTTCTTCTGCTGAAACATCTTAATTGTATGCTGTTGCCCCTAGCAATAGGGAGGAGCCTTTTTAAAGGTTTTTGAGCAATAAACACCTTTGCCTCAAGAAGACTGCTTCATCTTGTGACCAACAGGGTTAGGCCAAACCTAGCCCCGTTCTCCGGCTGTCCAGGGAAGCACCTGACGTCTCCAAGCTCCGCCTTCCGCCAGCTACCGGTAGAGGCCTAGCAAGTGGCTAGTGGGGATTCGTCGACACCGCACAGGTGTGGTAAAGCAGTGCGTCGGCACATACAGAGCAGAACCGTGGTTCCAAACGCCACGGCAGGTTAGGAGTTTGGTGGTGGCAGCGAGAACCCGCCCACAGCGCAGTGGGTGGAGTCAGTAACAGGCGGTTACTGACGGTAAGCGGGAATCCCCTATGTGGTCAGGCCTCGTGCGGCTTGACCTTCCATTCTGTGCGCAGTCAACGGGACGCGGAAGCTGCGAGTGCTTCCGTGCGGTTCCGTCCTGTCACAGAAATTGGTGGCAGCGGTGGGATAATCCCAGGCGGCTTTTCATCACCCGATTGGAGAAGCCGAGTTACTCAGGAGAGGAGTAACTGCAGCGCAGGAGAACGCACAAGATGGCGGAATTCAGCGGAATGTCCAAGGAGGATCTGGAGATCGTATGCCAGGGGAAGGGTGTGGATATCCCTTCCAACGCGTCCAGAAGCGTCATGAAGGCGGCGCTCAGGAGCGTGGAGGAGTCTCATCGGGCGGAGGTGGAAAGCACTGACGGCGTCAGCATCGCAGAGGACGGCCCAACAGTGGACCTTCGTAAGGAGCCGGTGAGAACCACAAGCCCCGCCCCCTCTCACAGCAGCAATGTTTCCCAGCAATCCCTAGCAGGGCCAGGATCCCAACGTCCCAGGGGGGGCGACCCGGATACCCTAGCAGATCGGCTAGCGGAATTGGGGGAAAGGGCAACGGAGCAAGAGCGCTTGATCATCATCCAGATGTGGCGTGATGAGCGGGCACCACAGGCCGTGGTACCCCGGGAGCCGTTGTCAGCTGTTGTACACAGATCAGGACGTATTCAGTTTGCCAAGTTTGCAGACAGTGATGGGGACATTGATGGACATTTGCAAGTCTTTGAGAGGACTTGTAAACTACATGATCTACCCAAGTCAGAGTGGGTGAGACACCTTGTGCCCACTTTGCATGGAGAGGCCTTGGAGGCCTATCGAGGAGTGGCGACGGAGGACTGTGGGAACTACGACGAAGTCGCGAAGGCCCTCCTCCAGCGATTCTTCATCACTCCAGAGTCTTACAGGAAGAAGTTCAGAGACTTGCCCAAGAATCCTAGCAGCACCCATGAGCAGTTCGCCACCCAGCTGCGGCAGTACGTGGTGAAGTGGGTGAAGGATTCGGAAGCCACTACATGGGACGCACTGATCGACCTGATCTGCAGGGAGCAGTTCTACCGCCGGTGCGCCCAAGAAGTGAAGGAGTGGGTGCTAGATCGGGAGCCACCCAGCTTAAAGATGGCTGCCCAATTAGCAGACAAGTATGTGGCAATTCGGCCACGGGGGCAGAAGCGCCCCGCCAGCAGCCAGCTCCAACAGACTGTACCACCAAGGGGACCACCCTCTTCAGCTCATCAACCCCAAAGACAAGCATCTTCCAACCCGGGTGCTCTTGGCCAGCAACCGCACCGCAGCGTCCCTGCAACTGATCAGAGATCATCGGTGCCACGACTGGAGAAGAAGTGCTACGGCTGTGGGAAAATCGGACATCTGAGGATGAACTGTCCTGCATCCCAAGCACCCCAGACTCGTGCCCCAAATCCGAGTGCTGGAGCCCGGATCGCTTGTTTGACGAGAGGAGATGAGCCTACAGAGACTGTTCCCCCTCCAGTCAGTCCGATGGAGTGTGGCGAGAGACAGGTGCACTCTGCGGAGAGAGTCACCTGCATGGCCAAACAGCCCCTACACAACATGTGGAGGCACCTGCAGCCAGTCCACGTGGGACCCCTGCAGGGAGAAGGCCTAAGAGACTCTGGGGCCTCAATCACTGTGGTGAGCCCCCACCTTATAGATCCTGCTGCAGTATTGCAGGGTCGCACTGCCACGATCACCCTGGCAGAAGGAACAGAAAAAGCGGTTCCCATGGCAAGAGTCTACCTGGACTGGGGAGCTGGACCCGAGTTGCGAGAAGTTGCCGTCATGGATGGTCTCCCAACTGATGTGGTCCTAGGAAATGATCTGGGTGGTGGGATCGTCACTATGTTTGTTGGCGCCATTCCCCGGAGTCAAGTTCCAAAACCACCATTGACATCAGCTACTCCAGCACCGCCCAGCCCAGAGGAAAAGACTACAGCTGCTAGACAACTGCCAGCACAGCCAACCACAGCATCAACCAGCCCAGAGGAAAAGATTACAGCGGCTAGATCAGCACATCGACCCCGCATGCCTTTTGCCTCTGGTATGCCCACGTCCCCTAGCAACGCAGAGGATGTCGGTTCCAGCTCGTTTGATCCTGTGGGGGTGCCCAATGATGTTCCTGACCCAAGTGGTTTGCCAACTCCGGCGGTGAGTATGAGAAACCACGTTGACTTTTCCATGACTGACCCCTACCAGACTGACCCTAGTAGTCCCCACCTAGATCCCCCTGTAGAGTGTCCCAATTTAGGAGAGATTGAGGGCCACAGGCAGGAGTTTAGGGAGGCTCAACTCTCTGACCCATCCCCGAAAGGCATGAGGCGCCACTCTGGCAGCGGCCTTGACAGGGTTGGGGCAGGAAGTTTGGCCGGGCGGGAAGGGTTAAGGTACAGGGTAGCCAGGAAAGTGGGAGGGGATAGACCAGATAGGGAATGTGTCCAACTGGTCCCCTCAGGGACCGTTCCTGCGCAACCGGTGTCGGTTGCCAGCGAAACCCCTTTGGACAGCAACCCGGAGACAGACCGTACCCTGAAGTGCCTGACACAGAGCTTACCCTGGTCTGGAATGTCGGATGACGCCCAGACCACAGGTAAGGCTGGTGCCATGCGTTGGCAGCCGGGGCACTCCAGCGGTTGTGTTGTCTCTGGGCCTCTGCCCATAGGAGAACCCTTGCAGCAAGTTGCTGTGGACATAGCAGGTCCCTTGCCTGTGCACAGTAGATCGGGGAAGACACGCAGCCTCCCTGTAGTGGATGCCACACAGGATCCAGAGGCTGGTGGTCTGGCCGCCATCACTGTGGCACAGGTAGTGGACGAGGAGGGAAGAGTAGGCCTAGGTGACAGGGTAGGTTTCCCGAGTCATAGGTCGACAGAAGAGGATTGGAGGGCAGGTCTGACAGTTAGGGCAGACCGTTGCCAGATAGGTACGACGGAGGTGCAATGCCTGGGGCACCATGTGGGAGGAGACAGGGGTAGGCCCAAACCAGAGGGGGTGGAGGCAACCAGAGGCTGTCCCCGTCCCACATCACCCAGACCGGTACTGACCTTAGAACCTGTAAGGCCCTACGGACATGTTGTCATTGACTTTAGTCCTGTAGTGAACCCCTTGACAGAGATGGCTAGGAAGGGCATTCCCAAGTCAGTGGACTTTGCACCCGCTTGCGAGTTGGCATTCCAGTCATTGAAGAAGGCTCGGGTACCCGCTCCAGTGCTGATGGCGCACATTCTTGACCAGGACTGTGTGTTTCGAACTATTGCGCCACTGCACGGACTGGGAGCTGTACCGAGCCAGAAAGAGCCATATGGGCAGGAGCACCCTGTGGCCTGTTTGAGCAGGAAACTGCTATTGTGGGAGGTGGGGTATGCCACAATTGGGACACCGTGGGTGGCACTTGTTTGTAACCGGCCCCCCACAGTGGTGACTTACCACCTACCTGTTAGGTGGCTGCAACCTACCTTGGGGGAATTGGACAGACTTTTGTGGTGGAGCCTTGAACTTGGACTTCAGGTGGACTATTTGAACATTGTGCACCCACGAAGAGAGGCCCACTACACTATGGATGAACTGTCTAGGCCAGAGCCTACACCCCCCAGGTAGCGTCCCCTTCACCCCAACGGACTGCGGGACCAGGACCCAAATCGTTGGGACATGGGTCCCTGGTTGACCCGCTTGAATGGGGGGGGAGGAGTGTGGCCGGAGAGCCCCAGCCACGAGGAGAATGGCCGCCGGCGGCACTGAAGGGGTTAACCCCTAGTGCCCGGCGCCATTCTACAGGACAATGGGCGCTTGGCGCCATATTTAAAAAAGTAATGGGCGCTAGGCGCCGGGCTGTATTAAATGCATAAAACTGTATTTTTAACTGTGCCGTGGTCCCGGACCCCTCCGGAGACCACGGCAGGGAGGACAGCCCCCGGCGCGCTCAGCAGAGTGTGCGCGCCGGGGGAGAGGAGGCAGCCGCTGACCGCCGGAGTCCGGGAGCTCCGCTCCCGGCAGCGGTCAGTGTAGCCCCGGGCGCACTGGAGTGTGCGCGCCGGGGAGAAGGGTGAGCGCTGCGGCTGGGAGCTCGGCTCCCGCTGCAGTGCTCTATGTGAGAGCCACCGCTGGGGGCCAGGAGCTCTGCTCCCAGCGCCTCAGCCCAGCACGGGTGGCCAGCCGCAGCAGCCGGGACGGACGTCCCGGGCTGCTAGTCGGCGAGGGGGGTGCGCTGCAGCCCGGCTCCCCGCCGGACGCTGCAGCGAGGCTAACAGACAGGCGCCGCTCATGGGGGACCGGGCTAGCCGGCTCCCTAGCGGCGTGGGCACATTAGGCGGCCAAGCAAGATGATGAGCGCTGGGGTCCGGGAGCTACGCTCCCGGCGCCCCAGCACCACAACAAAGCCAGAGTCACGGCGGCCGGGACAAGAGTCCCGGGCCGCCGGGCTTAGGTACAGGGGGGTGCGCCGCTGCGTGCGGCGAGGCCACCAAAGTAGTGCCACCCTGGGGGGACAGGGAGAGCCAGCTCCCTGGAACCCCAGAGGCAGGAAGGCAGGCTGAAGGATGGGGGAAGCCAGCCCCATGCCTCCAGCACTGAGAGGGAGAGCCCTAGCAGCCAGGCTGCAGGGCTAGGGAAGGCACTGCAGTGCCTGAATATGTAGAGTCTGTGCAGGGCACAGGCTCAGTGTATATTTAAAGAGAAATGTACAGTGTGATTTAAAAATGTAATGTATTTAAAGATAAAATGCACTTACTTGATTGTGTGTCCCAGGAGGGGGGAATCCATAGCTGTGCAGGCTGATGGATTCTCCCAGACCTTTTCCCTAAAAACGGAATGCTTTCCCATCCAGCCTCACAGTTCCAATGGGGACAGGGAGAAAGAGAAGCAGCTTAGCTATAGAACAAGCTGAGGGGTTTCTTGGAGCTCCATGGAGATCAGCCGTAGTGAACCAGAGACCTGGACCGGGGAGTCAGGCTGCCCAGCTCTGGAGCCCAAATCCAGGCTGCAGGCAGTGAGAGGGGTCCCGGGCAGGTTTCTGGAAGTCAGTTTAGGAGGGAAAACTTCCCCCCAGCCAGACTGAACGGCACCGTGGGAGTAGCCTGCTCTCCCAGATGGGAGAGACAAAGGAGACCGGCCACTCCCCACTGTCCATTGGGGACAATATTAGGTGTGCATGAGTCCAGAGCATGCACAGCTCATGGGTAAACATTGATTGGTTGTACACCACAGGGCGGGCTTACCCCCTGTGGTAGAGGGTCTTGGAGAGGGATAAAAGGAGGGCAGTTGGCCCATAGGATTGTGTATTGTAACATCTTCTTCTGCTGAAACATCTTAATTGTATGCTGTTGCCCCTAGCAATAGGGAGGAGCCTTTTTAAAGGTTTTTGAGCAATAAACACCTTTGCCTCAAGAAGACTGCTTCATCTTGTGACCAACAGGGTTAGGCCAAACCTAGCCCCGTTCTCCGGCTGTCCAGGGAAGCACCTGACGTCTCCAAGCTCCGCCTTCCGCCAGCTACCGGTAGAGGCCTAGCAAGTGGCTAGTGGGGATTCGTCGACACCGCACAGGTGTGGTAAAGCAGTGCGTCGGCACATACAGAGCAGAACCGTGGTTCCAAACGCCACGGCAGGTTAGGAGTTTGGTGGTGGCAGCGAGAACCCGCCCACAGCGCAGTGGGTGGAGTCAGTAACAGGCGGTTACTGACGGTAAGCGGGAATCCCCTATGTGGTCAGGCCTCGTGCGGCTTGACCTTCCATTCTGTGCGCAGTCAACGGGACGCGGAAGCTGCGAGTGCTTCCGTGCGGTTCCGTCCTGTCACACATACTACATCTCATTATCATCCAGTCTATATTAGCAGCAGACACAGTACAGTACGGTAGTCCACGGCTGTAGCTACCTCTGTGTCGGCACTCGGCAGTCCGTCCATAATTGTATACCACCTACCCGTGGTTTTTTTTTTCTTTCTTCTTTATACATACTACATCTCATTATCATCCAGTCTATATTAGCAGCAGACACAGTACAGTACGGTAGTCCACGGCTGTAGCTACCTCTGTGTCGGCACTCGGCAGTCCGTCCATAATTGTATACCACCTACCCGTGGTTTTTTTTTTCTTTCTTCTTTATACATACTACATCTCATTATCAACCAGTCTATATTAGCAGCAGACACAGTACGGTAGTCCACGGCTGTAGCTACCTCTGTGTCGGCACTCGGCAGTCCGTCCATAATTGTATACCACCTACCCGTGGTTTTTTTTTCTTTCTTCTTTATACATACTACATCTCATTATCATCCAGTCTATATTAGCAGCAGACACAGTACAGTACGGTAGTCCACGGCTGTAGCTACCTCTGTGTCGGCACTCGGCAGTCCGTCCATAATTGTATACCACCTACCCGTGGTTTTTTTTTTCTTTCTTCTTTATACATACTACATCTCATTATCATCCAGTCTATATTAGCAGCAGACACAGTACAGTACGGTAGTCCACGGCTGTAGCTACCTCTGTGTCGGCACTCGGCAGTCCATCCATAATTGTATACCACCTACCCGTGGTTTTTTTTTCTTTCTTCTTTATACATACTACATCTCATTATCATCCAGTCTATATTAGCAGCAGACACAGTACAGTACAATAGTCCACGGCTGTAGCTACCTCTGTGTCGGCACTCGGCAGTCCATCCATAATTGTATACTAGTATCCATCCATCTCCATTGTTTACCTGAGGTGCCTTTTAGTTGTGCCTATTAAAATATGGAGAACAAAAATGTTGAGGTTCCAAAATTAGGGAAAGATCAAGATCCACTTCCACCTCGTGCTGAAGCTGCTGCCACTAGTCATGGCCGAGACGATGAAATGCCAGCAACGTCGTCTGCCAAGGCCGATGCCCAATGTCATAGTACAGAGCATGTCAAATCCAAAACACCAAATATCAGTAAAAAAAGGACTCCAAAACCTAAAATAAAATTGTCGGAGGAGAAGCATAAACTTGCCAATATGCCATTTACCACACGGAGTGGCATGGAACGGCTGAGGCCCTGGCCTATGTTCATGGCTAGTGGTTCAGCTTCACATGAGGATGGAAGCACTCAGCCTCTCGCTAGAAAACTGAAAAGACTCAAGCTGGCAAAAGCACCGCAAAGAACTGTGCGTTCTTCGAAATCCCAAATCCACAAGGAGAGTCCAATTGTGTCGGTTGCGATGCCTGACCTTCCCAACACTGGACGTGAAGAGCATGCGCCTTCCACCATTTGCACGCCCCCTGCAAGTGCTGGAAGGAGCACCCGCAGTCCAGTTCCTGATAGTCAGATTGAAGATGAAGATGTTGAAGTACACCAGGATGAGGAGGATATGGGTGTTGCTGGCGCTGGGGAGGAAATTGACCAGGAGGATTCTGATGGTGAGGTGGTTTGTTTAAGTCAGGCACCCGGGGAGACACCTGTTGTCCGTGGGAGGAATATGGCCGTTGACATGCCTGGTGAAAATACCAAAAAAATCAGCTCTTCAGTGTGGAGGTATTTCAACAGAAAAGCGGACAACAGGTGTCAAGCCGTGTGTTGCCTTTGTCAAGCTGTAATAAGTAGGGGTAAGGACGTTAACCACCTCGGAACATCCTCCCTTATACGTCACCTGCAGCGCATTCATAATAAGTCAGTGACAAGTTCAAAAACTTTGGGCGACAGCGGAAGCAGTCCACTGACCAGTAAATCCCTTCCTCTTGTAACCAAGCTCACGCAAACCACCCCACCAACTCCCTCAGTGTCAATTTCCTCCTTCCCCAGGAATGCCAATAGTCCTGCAGGCCATGTCACTGGCAATTCTGACGAGTCCTCTCCTGCCTGGGATTCCTCCGATGCATCCTTGCGTGTAACGCCTACTGCTGCTGGCGCTGCTGTTGTTGCTGCTGGGAGTCGATGGTCATCCCAGAGGGGAAGTCGTAAGCCCACTTGTACTACTTCCAGTAAGCAATTGACTGTCCAACAGTCCTTTGCGAGGAAGATGAAATATCACAGCAGTCATCCTGCTGCAAAGCGGATAACTGAGGCCTTGACAACTATGTTGGTGTTAGACGTGCGTCCGGTATCCGCCGTTAGTTCACAGGGAACTAGACAATTTATTGAGGCAGTGTGCCCCCGTTACCAAATACCATCTAGGTTCCACTTCTCTAGGCAGGCGATACCGAGAATGTACACGGACGTCAGAAAAAGACTCACCAGTGTCCTAAAAAATGCAGTTGTACCCAATGTCCACTTAACCACGGACATGTGGACAAGTGGAGCAGGGCAGGGTCAGGACTATATGACTGTGACAGCCCACTGGGTAGATGTATGGACTCCCGCCGCAAGAACAGCAGCGGCGGCACCAGTAGCAGCATCTCGCAAACGCCAACTCTTTCCTAGGCAGGCTACGCTTTGTATCACCGCTTTCCAGAATATGCACACAGCTGAAAACCTCTTACGGCAACTGAGGAAGATCATCGCGGAATGGCTTACCCCAATTGGACTCTCCTGTGGATTTGTGGCATCGGACAACGCCAGCAATATTGTGTGTGCATTAAATATGGGCAAATTCCAGCACGTCCCATGTTTTGCACATACCTTGAATTTGGTGGTGCAGAATTTTTTAAAAAACGACAGGGGCGTGCAAGAGATGCTGTCGGTGGCCAGAAGAATTGCGGGACACTTTCGGCGTACAGGCACCACGTACAGAAGACTGGAGCACCACCAAAAACTACTGAACCTGCCCTGCCATCATCTGAAGCAAGAAGTGGTAACGAGGTGGAATTCAACCCTCTATATGCTTCAGAGGTTGGAGGAGCAGCAAAAGGCCATTCAAGCCTATACAATTGAGCACGATATAGGAGGTGGAATGCACCTGTCTCAAGCGCAGTGGAGAATGATTTCAACGTTGTGCAAGGTTCTGATGCCCTTTGAACTTGCCACACGTGAAGTCAGTTCAGACACTGCCAGCCTGAGTCAGGTCATTCCCCTCATCAGGCTTTTGCAGAAGAAGCTGGAGACATTGAAGGAGGAGCTAACACGGAGCGATTCCGCTAGGCATGTGGGACTTGTGGATGGAGCCCTTAATTCGCTTAACAAGGATTCACGGGTGGTCAATCTGTTGAAATCAGAGCACTACATTTTGGCCACCGTGCTCGATCCTAGATTTAAAGCCTACCTTGGATCTCTCTTTCCGGCAGACACAAGTCTGCTGGGGTTGAAAGACCTGCTGGTGAGAAAATTGTCAAGTCAAGCGGAACGCGACCTGTCAACATCTCCTCCTTCACATTCTCCCGCAACTGGGGGTGCGAGGAAAAGGCTCAGAATTCCGAGCCCACCCGCTGGCGGTGATGCAGGGCAGTCTGGAGCGACTGCTGATGCTGACATCTGGTCCGGACTGAAGGACCTGACAACGATTACGGACATGTCGTCTACTGTCACTGCATATGATTCTCTCACCATTGAAAGAATGGTGGAGGATTATATGAGTGACCGCATCCAAGTAGGCACGTCACACAGTCCGTACTTATACTGGCAGGAAAAAGAGGCAATTTGGAGGCCCTTGCACAAACTGGCTTTATTCTACCTAAGTTGCCCTCCCACAAGTGTGTACTCCGAAAGAGTGTTTAGTGCCGCCGCTCACCTTGTCAGCAATCGGCGTACAAGGTTACATCCAGAAAATGTGGAGAAGATGATGTTCATTAAAATGAATTATAATCAATTCCTCCGTGGAGACATTGACCAGCAGCAATTGCCTCCACAAAGTACACAGGGAGCTGAGATGGTGGATTCCAGTGGGGACGAATTGATAATCTGTGAGGAGGGGGATGTACACGGTGATATATCGGAGGATGATGATGAGGTGGACATCTTGCCTCTGTAGAGCCAGTTTGTGCAAGGAGAGATTAATTGCTTCTTTTTTGGTGGGGGTCCAAACCAACCCGTCATTTCAGTCACAGTCGTGTGGCAGACCCTGTCACTGAAATGATGGGTTGGTTAAAGTGTGCATGTCCTGTTTATACAACATAAGGGTGGGTGGGAGGGCCCAAGGACAATTCCATCTTGCACCTCTTTTTTCTTTAATTTTTCTTTGCGTCATGTGCTGTTTGGGGAGGGTTTTTTGGAAGGGCCATCCTGCGTGACACTGCAGTGCCACTCCTAGATGGGCCCGGTGTTTGTGTCGGCCACTAGGGTCGCTTATCTTACTCACACAGTCAGCTACCTCATTGCGCCTCTTTTTTTCTTTGCGTCATGTGCTGTTTGGGGAGGGTTTTTTGGAAGGGCCATCCTGCGTGACACTGCAGTGCCACTCCTAGATGGGCCCGGTGTTTGTGTCGGCCACTAGGGTCGCTTATCTTACTCACACAGTCAGCTACCTCATTGCGCCTCTTTTTTTCTTTGCGTCATGTGCTGTTTGGGGAGGGTTTTTTGGAAGGGCCATCCTGCGTGACACTGCAGTGCAACTCCTAGATGGGCCCGGTGTTTGTGTCGGCCACTAGGGTCGCTTATCTTACTCACACAGTCAGCTACCTCATTGCGCCTCTTTTTTTCTTTGCGTCATGTGCTGTTTGGGGAGGGTTTTTTGGAAGGGCCATCCTGCGTGACACTGCAGTGCCACTCCTAGATGGGCCCGGTGTTTGTGTCGGCCACTAGGGTCGCTTATCTTACTCACACAGTCAGCTACCTCATTGCGCCTCTTTTTTTCTTTGCGTCATGTGCTGTTTGGGGAGGGTTTTTTGGAAGGGCCATCCTGCGTGACACTGCAGTGCCACTCCTAGATGGGCCCGGTGTTTGTGTCGGCCACTAGGGTCGCTTATCTTACTCACACAGTCAGCTACCTCATTGCGCCTCTTTTTTTCTTTGCGTCATGTGCTGTTTGGGGAGGGTTTTTTGGAAGGGCCATCCTGCGTGACACTGCAGTGCCACTCCTAGATGGGCCCGGTGTTTGTGTCGGCCACTAGGGTCGCTTATCTTACTCACACAGTCAGCTACCTCATTGCGCCTCTTTTTTTCTTTGCGTCATGTGCTGTTTGGGGAGGGTTTTTTGGAAGGGCCATCCTGCGTGACACTGCAGTGCCACTCCTAGATGGGCCCGGTGTTTGTGTCGGCCACTAGGGTCGCTTATCTTACTCACACAGTCAGCTACCTCATTGCGCCTCTTTTTTTCTTTGCGTCATGTGCTGTTTGGGGAGGGTTTTTTGGAAGGGCCATCCTGCTTGACACTGCAGTGCCACTCCTAGATGGGCCCGGTGTTTGTGTCGGCCACTAGGGTCGCTTATCTTACTCACACAGCGACCTCGGTGCAAATTTTAGGACTAAAAATAATATTGTGAGGTGTGAGGTATTCAGAATAGACTGAAAATGAGTGTAAATTATGGTTTTTGAGGTTAATAATACTTTGGGATCAAAATGACCCCCAAATTCTATGATTTAAGCTGTTTTTTAGGGTTTTTTGAAAAAAACACCCGAATCCAAAACACACCCGAATCCGACAAAAAAAATTCGGTGAGGTTTTGCCAAAACGCGGTCGAACCCAAAACACGGCCGCGGAACCGAACCCAAAACCAAAACACAAAACCCGAAAAATTTCCGGCGCTCATCTCTAGTGTTCTCCCCCGACCACGTAGCTGCTCGGCAGAGTTGTAATGCCGAGACCCCCCGGGCAGCCGCCCAGGATGAGCCCACTTTCCTTGTGGAATGGGCCTTGACAGATTTTGGTTGTGGCAAGCCTGCCACAGAATGTGCAAGTTGAATTGTGCTACAAATCCAACGAGCAATCGTCTGCTTAGAAGCAGGAGCACCCAGCTTGTTGGGTGCATACAATATAAACAGCGAGTCAGACTTTCTGACTCCAGCCGTTCTTGAAATATATATTTTCAATGCCCGGACCACGTCCAACAACTTGGAATCCTCCAAATCGTTAGTAGCCGCAGGCACCACAATAGGCTGGTTCAGGTGAAACGCTGACACCACCTTAGGCAGAAAATGAGGACGCGTCCGCAGTTCTGCCCTGTCCGAATGGAAAATCAGATATGGGCTTTTATAGGATAAAGCCGCCAATTCTGACACTCTCCTGGCTGAAGCCAGGGCCAGTAGCATGGTTACTTTCCATGTAAGATATTTCAAATCCGCCGATTTGAGTGGCTCAAACCAATGGGATTTGAGAAAATCCAAAACTACATTAAGGTCCCACGGAGCCACTGGGGGCACAACCGGGGGCTGTATATGTAGTACTCCTTTTACAAAAGTCTGGACTTCAGGAACTGAAGCCAATTCTTTCTGGAAGAAAATCGACAGGGCCGAAATTTGAACCTTAATGGACCCCAATTTGAGGCCCATAGACAATCCTGTTTGCAGGAAATGTAGGAATCGACCCAATTGAAATTCCTCCGTGGGGGCCTTCCTGGCCTCACACCACGCAACATATTTTCTCCAAATGCGGTGATAATGTTGTGCAGTCACCTCCTTCCTGGCTTTTACCAGTGTAGGAATGACCTCTTCCGGAATGCCTTTTTCCCTTAGAATTCGGCGTTCAACCGCCACGCCGTCAAACGCAGCCGCGGTAAGTCTTGGAATAGACACGGTCCCTGCTGAAGCAGGTCCCGTCTTAGAGGTAGAGGCCACGGATCCTCCGTGAGCATCTCTTGAAGTTCCGGGTACCAAGTTCTTCTTGGCCAATCCGGAGCCACGAGTATCGTTCTTACTCCCCTTTGCCGTATAATTCTCAGTACTTTTGGTATGAGAGGCAGAGGAGGGAACACATACACTGACTGGAACACCCACGGTGTTACCAGAGCGTCCACAGCTATTGCCCCAGGGTCTCTTGACCTGGCGCAATACCTGTCCAGTTTTTTGTTGAGGCGGGACGCCATCATATCCACCTTTGGTTTTTCCCAACGGTTCACAATCATGTGGAAGACTTCTGGATGAAGTCCCCACTCTCCCGGGTGTAGATCGTGTCTGCTGAGGAAGTCTGCTTCCCAGTTGTCCACTCCCGGAATGAACACTGCTGACAGTGCTATCACATGATCTTCCGCCCAGCGAAGAATCCTTGCAGCTTCTGCCATTGCTGTCCTGCTTCTTGTGCCGCCCTGTCTGTTTACGTGGGCGACTGCCGTGATGTTGTCCGACTGGATCAACACCGGCTGACCCTGAAGCAGGGGTTTTGCCAGACTTAGAGCATTGTAAATCGCTCTTAGCTCCAGTATATTTATGTGAAAAGACATCTCCAGGCTTGACCATACTCCCTGGAAGTTTCTTCCCTGTGTGACCGCTCCCCAGCCTCTCAGACTGGCATCCGTGGTCACCAGGACCCAGTCCTGTATGCCGAATCTGCGGCCCTCTAACAGATGAGCACTCTGCAACCACCACAGAAGAGACACCCTTGTCCGTGATGATAAGGTTATCCGCTGGTGCATCTGCAGATGCGATCCGGACCATTTGTCCAACAGATCCCACTGAAAAGTTCGTGCGTGGAATCTGCCGAATGGAATCGCTTCGTAAGAAGCCACCATCTTTCCCAGGACTCTTGTGCATTGATGCACAGACACTTTTCCTGGTTTTAGGAGGTTCCTGACAAGTTTGGATAACTCCTTGGCTTTCTCCTCCGGAAGAAACACCTTTTTCTGAACCGTGTCCAGAATCATTCCCAGGAACAGCAGACGTGTTGTCGGTGTCAACTGAGATTTTGGAAAATTCAGAATCCACCCGTGTTGTTGCAGCACTAATTGGGTTAGTGCTACTCCGTCCTCCAGCTGTTCTCTGGACCTTGCCCTTATCAGGAGATCGTCCAAGTAAGGGATAATTAATACGCCTCTTCTTCGAAGAAGAATCATCATTTCGGCCATTACCTTGGTAAAGACCCGAGGTGCCGTGGACAATCCAAACGGCAGCGTCTGAAACTGATAATGACAGTTTTGCACCACGAACCTGAGGTACCCTTGATGTGAAGGGCAAATTGGGACATGCAGGTAAGCATCCTTTATGTCCAGGGACACCATAAAGTCCCCTTCTTCCAGATTCGCTATCACTGCTCTGAGTGACTCCATCTTGAATTTGAATTTCTGTATGTACAGGTTCAAAGATTTCAGATTTAGAATAGGTCTTACCGAGCCGTCCGGCTTCGGTACCACAAATAGCGTGGAGTAATACCCTTTTCCTTGTTGTAGGAGGGGTACCTTGACTATCACCTGCTGAGAAAACAGCTTGTGAATGGCTTCCAATACCGTCGCCCTGTCTGAGGGAGACGTTGGCAAAGCAGACTTTAGGAACCGGCGAGGGGGAGACTTCTCGAATTCCAACCTGTAACCCTGAGATACTACCTGCAGGATCCAGGGGTCCACCTGTGAGCAAGCCCACTGTGCGCTGAAATTCTTGAGTCGACCCCCCACCGCTCCTGAGTCCGCTTGTAAAGCCCCAGCGTCATGCTGAGGGCTTTGCAGAACCCTGGGAGGGCTTCTGTTCCTGGGCAGGGGCAGCTTGCTGTCCTCTCTTACCCCTTCCTCTGCCCCGGGGCAGATATGACTGTCCTTTTGTTCTTATAGGACCGAAAGGACTGCGGCTGAAAAGACGGTGTCTTTTTCTGTTGGGAGGGGGTCTGAGGTAAAAAGGTGGATTTTCCGGCAGTTGCCGTGGCCACCAGATCCGATAGACCGACGCCAAATAATTCCTCCCCTTTATACGGCAATACTTCCATATGTCGTTTAGAATCCGCATCACCTGACCACTGTCGCGTCCATAAACTTCTTCTGGCAGATATGGACATCGCATTTACTCTCGATGCCAGAGTGCAAATATCCCTCTGAGCATCTCGCATATAAAGAAAAGCATCCTTTAATTGCTCTATAGTCAATAAAATACTGTCCCTATCCAGGGTATCAATATTTTCAGTCAGGGAATCCGACCAGACCACCCCAGCACTGCACATCCAGGCTGAGGCGATGGCTGGTCGCAGTATAACACCAGTATGTGTGTGTATACTTTTTAGGGTAGTTTCCAGCCTCCTATCAGCTGGATCCTTGAGGGCGGCCGTATCAGGAGACGGTAATGCCACTTGTTTTGATAAGCGTGTGAGCGCCTTATCCACCCTAGGGGGTGTTTCCCAGCGCGCCCTAACCTCTGGCGGGAAAGGGTATAATGCCAATAACTTTTTTGAAATTAGCACTTTTCTATCTGGTTAACCCACGCTTCATCACATACATCATTCAATTCCTCTGATTCAGGAAAAACTACAGGTAGTTTTTTCACCCCCCACATAATACCCCTTTTTGTGGTACTTGCAGTATCAGAGATATGCAAAGCCTCCTTCATTGCCGTGATCATATAACGTGTGGCCCTACTTGAAAATACGTTTGTTTCTTCACCGTCGACACTAGATTCAGTGTCCGTGTCTGGGTCTGTGTCGACCGACTGAGGTAAAGGGCGTTTTACAGCCCCTGACGGTGTCTGAGACGCCTGGGCAGGTACCAACTGGTTTTCCGGCCGTCTCATGTCGTCAACTGATTTTTGTAATGTGCTGACATTATCACGTAATTCCATAAACAAAGCCATCCATTCCGGTGTCGACTCCCTGGGGGGTGACATCACCATTATCGGCAATTGCTCTGCCTCCACACCAACATCGTCCTCATACATGTCGACACACACGTACCAACACACAGGGAATGCTCTTATCGAAGACAGGACCCCACTAGCCCTTTGGGGAGACAGAGGGAGAGTTTGCCAGCACACACCCAAGCGCTATAATATATATGGGAACAACCTTATATAAGTGTTGTATCCTTATAGCAGCTTAAATATATAAAATATCGCCAAAAAAGTGCCCCCCCTCTCTGTTTTACCCTGTTTCTGTAGTGCAGTGCAGGGGAGAGTCCTGGGAGCCTTCCTCACAGCGGAGCTGAGCAGGAAAATGGCGCTGTGTGCTGAGGAGAATAAGCCCCGCCCCCTATTCCGGCGGGCTTTTCTCCCGGAGTTTGAGATATCTGGCATGGGTTTAATACATCCATATAGCCTCAAGGGCTATATGTGATGTATTTTTTAGCCATAAAAGGTATTATACATTGCTGCCCAGGGCGCACCCAGCAGCGCCCTGCACCCTCCGTGACCTATGGTGTGAAGTGTGTGACAACAATGGCGCACAGCTGCAGTGCTGTGCGCTACCTTCATGAAGACTGAAAAGCCTTCTGCCGCCGGTTTCTGGACCTTCAATCTTCAGCATCTGCAAGGGGGGTCGGCGGCGCGGCTCCGGGACGAACCCCAGGGTGAGACCTGTGTTCCGACTCCCTCTGGAGCTAATGGTGTCCAGTAGCCTAAGAAGCCAATCCATCCTGCACGCAGGTGAGTTGAACTTCTCTCCCCTAAGTCCCTCGATGCAGTGAGCCTGTTGCCAGCAGGACTCACTGAACATAAAAAACCTAAAAACTTTTTCTAAGCAGCTCCTTAAGAGAGCCACCTAGATTGCACCCTGCTCGGACGGGCACAAAAACCTAACTGAGGCTTGGAGGAGGGTCATAGGGGGAGGAGCCAGTGCACACCACCTGATCCTAAAGCTTTAGTTTTGTGCCCTGTCTCCTGCGGAGCCGCTATACCCCCCATGGTCCTGACGGAGTCCCCAGCATCCACTTAGGACGTCAGAGAAAAATAAATGCAAAACAAGGCTGGTGTAGCATATGTGTCTGATTCTGTTCTAGATCTATCAGTCATTGCTGCCCATCATAGCCAAGTCTGAAAAACCACGATTTAGTAGATCCGACAATTGGTCTTCAAGTCTGATAAATGGAGCCTGAGAGTTCTGCACGGAAAACAGATGAATATTTGGGTCATTGGTGAATAGATTAATAGGATGAGTGGTCAATATAACGCATGTGTTATATATGCCCAACAAAGCGTAGGCTTATTGCCAGTGGCAGATTGCCTTTGCTGAATATGATGCATTAGACAGGAGGAAATGATTCAGCGCTATAAGGTGTAATAATGTATAGCTGATATTGAAAGGTCTTTTTGACACTACTGTCTATGGAAACCGTAGAAAACACTGCTACTTACAGTACATATCAACATGCGGTGATAAAATCTTTATCACCACAATTTATCAGTAAAATATCTCTGTGGGACTGGAACCCCAAACAGATGAAAAAAAAAAGTTTTATAAAAAAAATAAAAAACTATTTCATGAAAACTGCTCCAATGCCCTTTAATACATTCAGATGATTCTAAAATAATGTGAAAAGGGTGTGAAAACACCCTTTTTCACATTATTTTAGTAACAACAATGTTAATAAATGGGCTTCTATGGTGGTCATTCCGAGTTCGCTCGCTAGCAGTTTTTAGCTGCCGTGCAAACGCTAAGCCGCCGCCCACTGGGAGTGTATTTTAGCTTAGCAGAAGTGCGAACGAAAGGATCGCAGAGCGGCTACAAAATAATTTTGTGCAGTTTCAGAGTAGCTTCAGACCTGCTCAGCGCTTGCAATCATTTCAGACTGTTCAGTTCCTGTTCTGACGTCACGAACACGCCCTACGTTCGCCCAGCCACGCCTGCGTTTTTCCTGGCACGCCTCCATTTTTTCGAACACTCCATGAAAACGGTCAGTTGACACCCAGAAACGCCCTCTTCCTGTCAATCACTCTGCGGCCAGCAATGCGACTGAAAAGCTTCATAGACCTTGTGTGAAACGACATCGTTCGTTGTAATAGTACGACGTGCGTGCGCATTGCGCGGCCTGCGTAGAAGTGCCATTTTTTTGCCTGATCGCTGCGCAGTGAACGAAAGCAGCTAGCGAACAACTCGGAATGACCCCCCATATCTCCTCCTATTACTCCATAGAACCTTTCAATAACACATCACATCTTAAACTACATAAAACTACAGCAGAGCTAATATCATACTTTAATATGCATTATTTATAACCCATGCTGCGTATTTTCATGCTATAAGTAACTGTAACTTTAAATAATTAATCTCACGCTGTCATATGGACACCAAAAGTTTGTTTAATGTCTCATTGTAGCGGTTCCCTGAGGGCCACTTAGTAGAATGAGAATTGATGTGATTACTGGCTAGAACAGAACTGTGTGGATGTACTTCCCAGGGAATATTGACACTGGCCGCACTACCCCTCGGGCGCAGGGCGTCTCAGTCATGTGAAGGTTATTCCTAAATCTGTTCCAATCAATCTGTCTGGAATAAAACTGCACCCCAAGAGAGTTTGTGTTGGGGTATTTAATGGCTCAGTTCAGTTGAAGGTCATCTCATAATATTTTATCTTAATAAGTTTAGTGTCTGTCTTATTATGTACTAAATGAATGTAAACTTTAGCTATGCTCAGCATATTCTTATTTTAAAGTAGACTTAATAAAATAGGACCCAAACAGCAGACACAAATAATATAGTAACAGTCCTTTTACAGAACTTCCAAGTAGGTGACTAGCCAGTATTTCTCAAGTAATATTGGTGACAGTAATATCCCCCCAAAACTCCCATTTTTGGGGCTACCTGCAAATATAAAGTATCCCCTGGATGGGTTTAGTATGAAATACCTACAATTGGACGATGGTCAAAATCCCGACATTTAAAATATCGACAAGACAGGTCAAAAAGTTGACACAAGTTTTTCATATTTTTTTTTGTGTGTGTGTATGTCGACATAGGTCGACTTGGGCACTGTATAAGTGTTCTGCGTTCTCTCGCATGACTCGCTGCGCACACCGTGCTTTGGGCCCTTGAAAACTGAACTAAACTAAAAGTGGCTTTGGACTAAGCTCTAGAAATGACCTCAAATATGAGGCACCAGTGGCAGGCTAGGCTGGGGGGGCAGGGTGCCCTCTCCCCTCCTCAGGCCGGCACAATAATTTGGCGCCCATACACTAGGGCGATTGGCTGCAATGCGATATCGAGCTGCGATTTCCCCGGCAGGCATGGCTGCGATAAATCGCATTTGTAGTGGGGGTTTTTGCATTTGATGTGCATGCGATCATGCGATAAATCGCATGCTGCTTGCGACTTGAAATCGGGTGATCGCATGCGATCGCATCGCATGCTGCTTGAAGCACACCAGTTCATTTAAAAGAGATCTGTCAGATCTCTTTTAAATTAATATAGAGGCCTGGGCTATCTGAGGGGGTATATAAAGTGGCAGCCATTTTAATTCTGTGCACTTCTGTTTGTTCTGTGACTAGAGAGGCTTGGTGTATACCTGCTGCTCATACCACATTGCTAGCTACTGTGCACTGCTTTGTTCTGAAGGCATTACAAAGTGCTTCTATCCTGCATTGTGTAGTGATGGATTTTTCATCTCGTTATCAAGCTCTGATGTCCTATGCTGTGCTGAAGATAAGTGGAGACAGGGAAAGGGCCCAGCATAGGAGGAGGATGAGGTCGTGCTGGATAAAGGAGTTGCTGCTTCAGCGGCCTACTCGGTCCTACAAGCCCCTTCTGGATGAGATTAGGGAGAATAACCCAGACGACTTCTGCAACTTCCTGCGCATGAATGATGACACCTTCCAGGAGTTGCTGCGTTTGATGACCCCCTACATTGAGAAGCAGGAAACCAAATGGCGGGTGCCTCTCCCTGCAGAGAAGAGGCTCGTGGCTACCCTGCGGTTCCTGGCTATTGGACAGTCATTTGAAGACCTGAAGTTTGGGACCCGCATCTCTGCACAAGCTTTGGGATACATCATACCCCAAATCTGCAGGGCCATTATCAAGGTGCTGAAGTACAAGTATTGTAAATTAAGAAAAACACACCACACATTGCTTGTCATATTATAAACTGTTTTATTATTAAAAATTGTATTTTTGTTGACATTTTTTTTTGTTAATTCTAAAACATAACTGTAATTGTGTGGCCAGCATGGCTGAACTTTATTCACTTAAAATTGTGTGGCCAACATGGCTGAACTTTTGCAAACTGTAATAACTTTAACATTAATGTATCATCAAGTTTTATTTTTGTATATAAATAAGGTGCAGTATGATATATGGCGGTAGTGGCACATGATTTCAGGCGGTCAATACACACATGATGCTAGGTGCAGATTGAGGTTCCCTGGCACCATCAACCTGCCCCTAGCAGCATGTGTGCATTGACCATCTGTAATCATGTGCCGCTACCACCATAAACAAACATAAATTGTAGGTTTATATAACATTTATTAATTGTAAAAAATTGTCATATATTGCGATAGATAAGGTGCAGTGTGATATACGGCGTTAAGAGTGGCAGTGCTTTCATGGGCACAATGCACACATGCAGCTAGGGACGGCTTCAGACTCCCCGGTACCATCAATCTGTCCCTAGCAGCACATGTGCATTGTCGCCCTGACAGCGGTGCCACTCTTAACGCCGAATATCAGAATGCAGCACATCTGTTGCAATATATGACCAGGCCAACATTACATCACAACTGCGTCATTGGTGCCACTGAAACGCAGTATATGAGATTCAAATTTGGAACAAACTGGTCTCCTCCTCCTTCTCCTCTTCAGCAAGCAAGGAGGACAAAATTCTGGAGGGGACGGGATGTGTGGGTGAGTTGGGAAGGGTAGCTGGGTTGAGGAGGATGGATTGAAGTGGTCAGGTAGATGGGTGGGGGCTTGTGGATAACTGGTAGGGTAGCTGGGTTGAGGAGGAGGATGAATTGTGGTGGTAGGGTAGCTGGGTGGTGGAGTGTAGGGAAAAGGGTGATGAGGAACAGGTGTCTATGGTTTCATCTCAATAACATGGCAACCTGGTGTCAGTTTTCCCTTTACAGCTTTGTACAAAACTTCCAACACCAGGCGATGGCACTTGTGTTTATGTTCATCAGACACAGGGGCTAATTCAGACCTGATCGCTAGGGTGCGTTTTTGGCATCCCTGCAATCAGGTTGTCGCCGCCTACAGGGGGAGTGGGAAATCGCTGTGCAGGTGTGTGATCACATGTGCAGGAGAGCTACACAAACAGAAGTTTGTGCAGTCTCTGCACAGCCCAGGACCTACTCAGCCGCTGCGATGATTGGGGCCGGAGCTGATGTCAGGAATCCTCCCTCCAAACGCCTGGTCCCTCCTGCATTTTTCCGGACACTCCTCAAAAACGGTCAGTTGCCACCCACAAATGCCCTCTTCCTGTCAATCTCCTTGTGTTCGCCGGTGAGATGGGATTTTTCACACCATCCTGTCGCTGCCCGGCGCTCCCCAGCGCTGCAAACCATCGCATATGCACAGCAGCGATCAGGTCTGAATCGGCCCCACAGATCGCATTATTTTGCTCACATATGCTGCAGAATCATCTATTGCGTGAGGTTTTTTGGGTAACTGCAGCCGCACCTCAGTAAGTAAAGGGCCTCCATAAATTTAGTTTGCGTTGCTTTTTCCTTGCACCCATTTGATGCGAAGAGGGTGTTTCTTCTTGTGAAGTTTCCGTAATGGCTGCAAGATCTTTCACAAACACGCCCTAAGGTTCGCGAAGAAGGTCGGCTTGCTGTAGAGGACCAGACAGACATCTGCAGAAAGAAAAAGAAAATGGAATTTTTTTTAATACATAAAAAGTTGCATTGTTCTGGTTAAAATAAAGTTTGTTTTTTGTTACCGGTGTCAATTATTTTAAATGGGTGTAGTATGGTATGCCGGTGGTCGGGCTCCCGGCGACCAGCATACCGGTGCGCGCTTGCCACGCGGTCATGGTGGCGCGCTACGCGTGCCACGCTATTTTATTCTCCCTCCACGGGGGTCGTGGACCCCCACAAGGGAGAATAAGTGTCAGTATGCCGGCTGTCGGGATTCCGGCGCCGGTATACTGTGCGCCGGGATCCCGACAGCCGGCATACTGAAGACCACCCATTTTAAATGTATTGCCAAATTGGTGTATAATAATACATTGGTGGGCAGTGGGCCAGCATAATATTGCATTGGTGGGCAGTGGGCCAGCATAATATTGCATTGGTGGGCAGTGGGCCAGCATAATATTGCATTGGTGGGCAGTGGGTCAGCATAATATTGCATTGGTGGGCAGTGGGCCAGCATAATATTGCATTGGTGGGCAGTGGGCTAATATAATATTGCATTGGTGGGCCCATGTCGAGCCACTTCTACAAAATTTTACAGAGCCACTTTAAGGGGGACATGTACTAAGCAGTGATAAAAGTGGAGAAGCAAGCCAGTGGAGGAGTTGCCACTGGCAACCAATCAGCTGCTCTGTTTATAGTATGCAAATTATAAATGTTACATCAATGCTGATTGGTTGCCATGGGCAACTTCTCCACTGGCTCACTTCTCCACTTTTATCACTGCTTAGTACATGTCCCCCCTTAGTTCCCAATCCACCCCTGGTCTGCAGCAAAAGATGCAAGGAAGCCGTAACTGCATACATCAATCAGACCCTATGTGGAAGGAAGCCGCCCCCCTCAACAGACTCACCCACTCATCAGACTGTACCCTCATTAGGGCTGCTTCCATAAATTTCTTGGGCTGGTTTCCCATCTCAATCCGCCCTTGCTGTAGTTTATCACTTTAATCTGCACAGCGCTCAATGTAACAAATATACATTTACTGTAATTCACTCCCATGTGGCTCTGCCTGTACATATGCAATCATTCAATGTATTGATATAAGTTGGTAATGGGAATCTTACTGGATAATAAAATGGTGATGAAATCTTCTTCACTAAAAGGAATGCAGATATGTCTCATAGAATTTGTGCTGACGGCCGTCATCCCGGCCGCTGGTAATTCATACTGATTCTATTTGTGCAGTTTGTAGTGAACAGATCATGAATACAATACGATTTGGCTGCCCCCTTCTCCGGGAGGGGGCAGCTCGGTTGGCACATAGGGGGCGTAGCCATAAAGCAGGTGGGCTGTTCGGGGGCATGGCGGCACAATTGCATCATTGCGGCCTGCCCCCCATTCTGCTGTGCCAATTAATTAGGCAGTGTAGCGGGGGGCGGGGCTGCGATGACTCGATTCACCACAAATCGCATCATCAGGTCCCCTCGGCCCACCCACTTGCACTCTTTTGTGGGCGGCCGAGGGGGGGAGCAGGGGGGCTGTAGCGGTATGCTGCCTTTCTGGGGGGCCAGGAGCCTCCCAGCCTTTCCGGGAGGGTAGGCAAGTATGTGAATATCTCATGTGGAGGGTCATGTGGAGGTCGGCTGTTGGCATGTACGGCGCATGAGGCGGCTCTAGCATGTAAAGGTTCATGTCGAGGAGAGTTTTTTATTAGAGTGGTAAGAAAATGGGCTGAAATATGACAAATAAAACAGCTGTATTCTTACTGCCATTTTGATCATTCATAACCCCTAACACCCCCCCCCCCCCCCCCCCCCACCCCCCTCCCACCACCCATCTGCAAATCTGGAAAATAAAATAGTGTTAATGCTGAAGTAAACACCTAGATCTTGAGTGTGTTTTTAAATGTTTCTAGAATGGACCTGTGCAAGGCAGTGATTACAGAGCCATTGTGGCAAATCTAAAGGCTCCAGGCCATAGGAATGTCTATATTGGATGCAGTGTGTGCAGTGCACATGGCCACTGAGGGGGGCCCACACCGCACCCATATTTAATCACTTACTGTACCTCTCCATAGTCCCACATCGGTGCTGCTGGTGTAGGAGAAATCACTCAGAGAACGGGGTGGTGGCAATTATCCGGTTGATTCACACATGGCCAATACAGATTTGTCTCCGGGCACATGGCGGGCACCATGTTTTCAGAGACCTACGCATGCACAGTGTCTATGGGACTGCAGAGAGCAGAGGCCCACACAGAGTTCGCACACAGGCCCCCTCCTCTCTTATAATGCCCCTGATCCACCCCAAATGAAGTGTGGGTGATTTTAGGTACTGCTAATAGTCCTTAATCTACAGATCGATGCAAGCAAGTATGGATGGAAGGGATCTGAAGCTGCTTCAGGCATTATGGATCCTGGTTATATAGGGCATTGAAAGTCAGTAAGCTTAAACCTAACCCTTCCAATTAGCGTATAACCTAACCCTAATCCCCCCTCGCCCGCACACTAACCCAAACCCCCCAGGTTGTGCCAGCGCACTGCATCTATTCACTGGGGACAGAGAGGCTGGGGGCATGGGCAGCAGCATTCAGAGCACTGGGCATGCCCCCATTGTGATGAAAACGGGGGCATAGCTCGCAATTGCCGCCATTCCCGCTAAGCCACGCTCCCTTTTCCTAAGGCCACGCCTCCTTGTCCCTACTTGGACGTTGACGATGTTGGAAGGTATGCATAGCTATCTGCCGAGC
This sequence comes from Pseudophryne corroboree, assembly GCF_028390025.1. Classification (NCBI taxonomy): domain Eukaryota; kingdom Metazoa; phylum Chordata; class Amphibia; order Anura; family Myobatrachidae; genus Pseudophryne; species Pseudophryne corroboree. The sequence continues at coordinate 90,518,215 of NC_086449.1, read as the reverse complement.
TGGATGCACCTTGCATAGATGGCCAGCTCTGCACCTTAGCAAAGTACACCTGTCTTGGTGCATTTTGTGTTTTTGATTTTGATGCAAATTACAGCCAACTCAGCATGAGCCCGTGGGACAGCAGAATAGAGACCTCAAATCGGGACAGATACTGTATGTATCTAATCTATTGTTTGGTGTTCATCAGATTTTGAAAGCACATGTAGAACATGAAAATATCATATTAACATAAACACGTCTATGGCTGTGGGGCCTGTTTACTAAGCCTTGGAGAGAGATATATTTGACAGAGATAAATTGCCAGCCAATCAGCTCCTAACTGCCATGTTACAGGCTGTGTTTGAAAAATGACAGTTAGGAGCTGATTGGCTGGTACTTTTTCACTCTCCAAGGCTTAGTGAATAGACCCCTTAGTTCGATGCCATGCAGAGTGCTAGGGTGAAGCATTCTGGGTAGGGACATGATTTGTTTAATAAATATTTCCTTCAGGGTGATGAACCAAACAGCAGCGAGGGAAGCTGTTGCTGGGCACAAAAGCAAGTCAAATAGATTAAAAAAATAACCACAGAACAACATTCATAAGTCGCTAAACTTAGTTTACTTTGATTTTTCTTTATTTAGTTTCGATTCAGGAAATGGAGTTTTCTGGTAATTGTATCAATTCTTAGGAAATGAATGGTAGCATTGGGAGTGAGCGAGTCCGTGTACAGAGCACAGCAGGCGGAACCAGTGTTCTGTTTCTTACATTCAGAGATGAAGGATTGTTAATAACAATGGAGTAAAATGTAATTACTGTCAGACATTATAATTAGAATAAAGACCAGTGGTTCACAAACTTTTTTAAATCACGGTGCCCTAGAGTATCAGATTTTTTTCACGGCACTCCTAGGCAAAAAGTTTCTTATTGAGAAATTCAGAACAAAATATTAAATGAAATGAATTGTGTTTATATGTCATCCTTAGGATCAGTTATGTGGTGAGGGACAGGATTCCCTTCTGTTTGTCCACATACTGTAATTTATGGGTGTAGTATTGTATGCCGGCGGCCGGGCTCCCGGCGACCAGCATACCGGCGCCGGAATCCCGACTGCCGGCATACCGACGGCTGGGCGAGTGCAAATGAGACCCTTGCGGGCTCGCTGCGCTCGCCTTGCTGCAGGTACGCTATTTATTCTCCCTCTTGGGGGTCGTGGACCCCCAAGAGGGAGATAAAGTGTCGGTATGCCGACTGTCGGGATTCCGGCGCCGGTATACTGTGCGCCGGGATCCCGACAGCCGGCAAACTGAAGACCACCTGTAATTTATGACTGGCAGCCACAAGTACTGGTTTATGTTTATTACATTGACTATGAATATTTTCCATTGGTCCTGGACCACCAACCTCGGGCACTCTTGCCACTGCCACAAGACATCTCAGGGTGCATAGGCACACAGTTTGGGAATATAGGCTATGTTAATATACACACACTGCCAATCTAAAGGACGTACACACGTAGCGATGTGTGCTTAAATTCTAAGCAATCTCACTAGATCGCTTAGAAATGAAGCACACATCTCTCCGTGTGTATGCCCCATAGCGATAGCGATGCCCGGCCCAGCGTCGCTATCACTGAGTGTAGATTGGCCTGCATGGGACAATCTAGTTAGATCACTCACTTCACCGCTGGGTGAAGTGAGCGCCCCCCCTCGCTCAGCATACATTGCGCTATGTGCTGAGCAGGGGGAGAGATGTGTGCTGAGCAGTCCGTGCTAGATCGCTCAGCACACATCTCTCTGTGTGTACCCCCCTTAACTCTAAATCCATTCATGTCTGTCTCATACACAGCATGTGCCATAACGGTAGTGAATATGATGTTTATCTGCCTGCTGCCTGGTCACACACCTGTGCTTGTGCCATCTGTGGATTTCTGTAGTCTATTGTGTTCTTCTGTGTGTGTTTTCTGTTACAGACAGGGACCACCTTCTTATACCACCGGCAGATGACTTTCATGGACCCCGGGCAGTGCTGAAGCAAAGGACCCCACTCCACATACTTTTAGTCATAGCAGTCAATGATCTTCCACACTCCCAATGGGAGACTGTTGAGTTTCAGTATACATTACACACACAGCAGGTCTCTCGCAAATGTTTGAATCCAGTAAATTTGATGCCGCAAGTATTTTATTATTCCTTCACCTTAATTGGATTATACTCCTGCCCGTGCACATCAGCTAAAATTTATAGACATATGTCGCTGTAAGTGACATGGGTAGTATGGTGAGGAGAGCATATGTACTGGGCATGATGTACCAAGCAGTTGCGGTACATCCCACCACTTACCTCATTGATACTAATTACATATGTACTAACGCATACCACCTAACATCTTTGGAAGGAAGCCCGGGACACCTTTTCAATAACACCTTTTCAATAAGCCACGCCCGGCCAAAAAGGGGGCATGGCTTATTGAAGAGGGGGTGTTGCTTTGCGGGAGTACCGCAATCGCAAGCCCCGTCCCCGTATTTCACCAGTCCCTCTGTCTCTTGTGTATAGACGTACGCTGCTATGCTAAGCAGGGCAGCAAGTGACAGGAGCCTCCCAATTGCCCCCCTCCCACAGCGGGACTGTCCCAAAAAAAACAGGACTGTCCCACGAAAATCGGGACAGTTGGGAGGTATGCTAATGTATGCGATTAGTATTGCAAAGTGCAGCTCTGCTGATTAGAGCTGCCCTTTGCAATGGCTGCCCGTCCCTGGACTTCCGGGCTTATGACCTGGGAGATGCTGGGATCGGATCCCTCTAACAGCACTGATCCGGAAAGAAGCCCATAGACTTCTGTAGGCTGGCATTACCCTCTGCACCGAAGCCCCGGCTTAGTATATATGGGAAATGCGCCAAAACCCCCTGAAAACAGGGTTCTTACTAGTGATGAGCGGGTTCGGTTTCTCGGAAACCGAACCCCCCCGAACTTCACGCTTTTTACACGGGTCCGAGGCAAACTCGGATCTTCCCGCCTTGCTCGGTTAACCCGAGCGCGCCCGAACGCCATCATCCCGCTGTCGGATTCTCGCGAGGCTCGGATTCTATCGCGAGACTCGGATTCTATATAAGGAGCCGCGCGTCGCCGCCATTTTCACACGTGCATTGAGATTGATAGGGAGAGGACATGGCTGGCGTCCTCTCCGTTTAGAGTAGACTAGAGAGTAGTAGAGACACTTCATTTACTAATTTTGGGGAGCATATTAGGAGTACTACTTGCTGATAGTGTGACCAGTGACCACCAGTTTAATTTATCCGTTCTCTGCCTGAAAAAAAAACGATACACAGTGTGACACAGTCACATACCATATCTGTGCTCAGCCTCAGTGTGCTGCATCATCTATGTAATACTGTATATCTGACTGTGCTGAGTGCTCACTGCTCACACAGCTTAATTGTGGGGGAGACTGGGGAGCAGTTATAGCAGGAGTACATATTTTAACAGTGCACACTTTTGCTGCCAGAGTGCCAGTGCCAGTGTGACTGACCAGTGACCACTGACCACCAGTATATTGTGATTGTCTGCCTGAAAAAGTTAAACACTCGTCGTGTGGTGTTTTTATTCTATAAACGCATTCTGCTGACAGTGTCCAGCAGGTCCGTCATTATATAATATATACCTGTCCGGCTGCAGTAGTGATATATATATGTTTTTTATATCATTATCATCCAGTCTATATTAGCACTGCAGCAGACGCAGTACGGTAGTCCACGGCTGTAGCTACCTCTGTGTCGGCAGTCGCTCGTCCATCCATAATTGTATACCACCTACCCGTGGTGTTTTCTTCTTCTTCTATCTTCTTGATACTAGTAGCTTACTTTAGGAGTCTGCAGTGCTGAGCTGACAGTGTCCAGCAGGTCCGTCATTATATAATATATACCTGTCCGGCTGCAGTAGTGATATATATATATTTTTTATATCATTATCATCCAGTCTATATTAGCAGCAGACGCAGTACGGTAGTCCACGGCTGTAGCTACCTCTGTGTCGGCAGTCGCTCGTCCATCCATAATTGTATACCACCTACCCGTGGTGTTTTTTTTTTTCTATCTTCTTGATACTAGTAGCTTACTTTAGGAGTCTGCAGTGCTGAGCTGACAGTGTCCAGCAGGTCCGTCATTATATAATATATACCTGTCCGGCTGCAGTAGTGATATATATATATTTTATATCTCATTATCATCCAGTCTATATTAGCAGCAGACGCAGTACGGTAGTCCACGGCTGTAGCTACCTCTGTGTCGGCAGTCGCTCGTCCATCCATAATTGTATACCACCTACCCGTGGTGTTTTTTTTTTTTTCTATCTTCTTTATACTAGTAGCTTACTTTAGGAGTCTGCAGTGCTGAGCTGACAGTGTCCAGCAGGTCCGTCATTATATAATATATACCTGTCCGGCTGCAGTAGTTATATATATATATTTTTTATATCATTATCATCCAGTCTATATTAGCAGCAGACGCAGTACGGTAGTCCACGGCTGTAGCTACCTCTGTGTCGGCAGTCGCTCGTCCATCCATAATTGTATACCACCTACCTGTGGTGTTTTTTTTTTCTATCGTCTTGATACTACTAGTAGCTTACTTTAGGAGTCTGCAGTGCTGAGCTAACAGTGTCCAGCAGGTCCGTCATTATATAATATATACCTGTCCGGCTGCAGTAGTGATATATATATATTTTATATCTCATTATCATGCAGTCTATATTAGCAGCAGACGCAGTACGGTAGTCCACGGCTGTAGCTACCTCTGTGTCGGCAGTCGCTCGTCCATCCATAATTGTATACCACCTACCCGTGGTGTTTTTTTTTTTCTATCTTCTTGATACTAGTAGCTTACTTTAGGAGTCTGCAGTGCTGAGCTGACAGTGTCCAGCAGGTCCGTCATTATATAATATATACCTGTCCGGCTGCAGTAGTGATATATATATATATTTTTTATATCATTATCATCCAGTCTATATTAGCAGCAGACGCAGTACGGTAGTCCACGGCTGTAGCTACCTCTGTGTCGGCAGTCGCTCGTCCATCCATAATTGTATACCACCTACCTGTGGTGTTTTTTTTTTCTTCTATCTTCTTGATACTAGTAGCTTACTTTAGGAGTCTGCAGCGCTGACAATGTATAGCAGGTCCATCATTATATAATATATACCTGTCCGGCTGCAGTAGTGATATATATATATTTTTTATATCATTATCATCCAGTCTATATTAGCAGCAGACGCAGTACGGTAGTCCACGGCTGTAGCTACCTCTGTGTCGGCAGTCGCTCATCCATCCATAAGTATACTAGTATCCATCCATCTCCATTGTTTACCTGAGGTGCCTTTTAGTTGTGCCTATTAAAATATGGAGAACAAAAATGTTGAGGTTCCAAAAATAGGGAAAGATCGAGATCGACTTCCACCTCGTGCTGAAGCTGCTGCCACTAGTCATGGCCGAGACGATGAAATGCCAGCAACGTCGTCTGCCAAGGCCGATGCCCAATGTCATAGTACAGAGCATGTAAAATCCAAAACACCAAATATCAGTAAAAAAAAGACTCAAAAATCTAAAATAAAATTGTCAGAGGAGAAGCGTAAACTTGCCAATATGCCATTTACCACACGGAGTGGCAAGGAACGGCTGAGGCCCTGGCCTATGTTCATGGCTAGTGGTTCAGCTTCACATGAGGATGGAAGCACTCAGCCTCTCGCTAGAAAAATGAAAAGACTCAAGCTGGCAAAAGCACAGCAAAGAACTGTGCGTTCTTCGAAATCACAAATCCACAAGGAGAGTCCAATTGTGTCGTTTGCGATGCCTGACCTTCCCAACACTGGACGTGAAGAGCATGCGCCTTCCACCATTTGCACGCCCCCTGCAAGTGCTGGAAGGAGCACCCGCAGTCCAGTTCCTGATAGTCAGATTGAAGATGTCAGTGTTGAAGTACACCAGGATGAGGAGGATATGGGTGTTGCTGGCGCTGGGGAGGAAATTGACCAGGAGGATTCTGATGGTGAGGTGGTTTGTTTAAGTCAGGCACCCGGGGAGACACCTGTTGTCCGTGGGAGGAATAGGGCCATTGACATGCCTGGTGAAAATACCAAAAAAATCAGCTCTTCGGTGTGGAAGTATTTCAACAGAAATGCGGACAACATTTGTCAAGCCGTGTGTTGCCTTTGTCAAGCTGTAATAAGTAGGGGTAAGGACGTTAACCACCTCGGAACATCCTCCCTTATACGTCACCTGCAGCGCATTCATCATAAGTCAGTGACAAGTTCAAAAACTTTGGGCGACAGTGGAAGCAGTCCACTGACCAGTAAATCCCTTCCTCTTGTAACCAAGCTCACGCAAACCACCCCACCAACTCCCTCAGTGTCAATTTCCTCCTTCCCCAGGAATGCCAATAGTCCTGCAGGCCATGTCACTGGCAATTCTGACGAGTCCTCTCCTGCCTGGGATTCCTCCGATGCATCCTTGCGTGTAACGCCTACTGCTGCTGGCGCTGCTGTTGTTGCTGCTGGGAGTCGATGGTCATCCCAGAGGGGAAGTCGTACTCGTAAGACCACTTTTACTACTTCCACCAAGCAATTGACTGTCCAACAGTCCTTTGCGAGGAAGATGAAATATCACAGCAGTCATCCTGCTGCAAAGCGGATAACTGAGGCCTTGGCATCCTGGGCGGTGAGAAACGTGGTTCCGGTATCCATCATTACTGCAGAGCCAACTAGAGACTTGTTGGAGGTACTGTGTCCCCGGTACCAAATACCATCTAGGTTCCATTTCTCTAGGCAGGCGATACCGAAAATGTACACAGACCTCAGAAAAAGACTCACCAGTGTCCTAAAAAATGCAGTTGTACCCAATGTCCACTTAACCACGGACATGTGGACAAGTGGAGCAGGGCAGGCTCAGGACTATATGACTGTGACAGCCCACTGGGTAGATGTATGGACTCCCGCCGCAAGAACAGCAGCGGCGGCACCAGTAGCAGCATCTCGCAAACGCCAACTCTTTCCTAGGCAGGCTACGCTTTGTATCACCGCTTTCCAGAATACGCACACAGCTAAAAACCTCTTACGGCAACTGAGGAAGATCATCGCAGAATGGCTTACCCCAATTGGACTCTCCTGTGGATTTGTGGCATCGGACAACGCCAGCAATATTGTGTGTGCATTAAATCTAGGCAAATTCCAGCACGTCCCATGTTTTGCACATACCTTGAATTTGGTGGTGCAGAATTATTTAAAAAACGAGAGGGGCGTGCAAGAGATGCTGTCGGTGGCCAGAAGAATTGCGGGACACTTTCGGCGTACAGGCACCACGTACAGAAGACTGGAGCACCACCAAAAACGCCTGAACCTGCCCTGCCATCATCTGAAGCAAGAATTGGTAACGAGGTGGAATTCAACCCTCTATATGCTTCAGAGGTTGGAGGAGCAGCAAAAGGCCATTCAAGCCTATACAACTGAGCACGATATAGGAGGTGGAATGCACCTGTCTCAAGCGCAGTGGAGAATGATTTCAACGTTGTGCAAGGTTCTGCAACCTTTTGAACTTGCCACACGTGAAGTCAGTTCAGACACTGCCAGCCTGAGTCAGGTCATTCCCCTCATCAGGCTTTTGCAGAAGAAGCTGGAGACATTGAAGGAGGAGCTAACACAGAGCGATTCCGCTAGGCATGTGGGACTTGTGGATGGAGCCCTTAATTCGCTTAACAAGGATTCACGGGTGGTCAATCTGTTGAAATCAGAGCACTACATTTTGGCCACCATGCTCGATCCTAGATTTAAAACCTACCTTGGATCTCTCTTTCCGGCAGACACAAGTCTGCTGGGGTTCAAAGAACTGCTGGTGACAAAATTGTCAAGTCAAGCGGAACGCGACCTGTCAACATCTCCTCCTTCACATTCTCCCGCAACTGGGGGTGCGAGGAAAAGGCTCAGAATTCCGAGCTCACCCGCTGGCGGTGATGCAGGGCAGTCTGGAGCGACTGCTGATGCTGACATCTGGTCCGGACTGAAGGACCTGACAACGATTACGGACATGTCGTCTACTGTCACTGCATATGATTCTCTCCCCATTGAAAGAATGGTGGAGGATTATATGAGTGACCGCATCCAAGTAGGCACGTCAGACAGTCCGTACTTATACTGGCAGGAAAAAGAGGCAATTTGGAGGCCCTTGCACAAACTGGCTTTATTCTACCTAAGTTGCCCTCCCACAAGTGTGTACTCCGAAAGAGTGTTTAGTGCCGCCGCTCACCTTGTCAGCAATCGGCGTACGAGGTTACATCCAGAAAATGTGGAGAAGATGATGTTCATTAAAATGAATTATAATCAATTCCTCCGTGGAGACATTGACCAGCAGCAATTGCCTCCACAAAGTACACAGGGAGCTGAGATGGTGGATTCCAGTGGGGACGAATTGATAATCTGTGAGGAGGGGGATGTACACGGTGATATATCGGAGGATGATGATGAGGTGGACATCTTGCCTCTGTAGAGCCAGTTTGTGCAAGGAGAGATTAATTGCTTCTTTTTTGGTGGGGGTCCAAACCAACCCGTCATTTCAGTCACAGTCGTGTGGCAGACCCTGTCACTGAAATGATGGGTTGGTTAAAGTGTGCATGTTCTGTTTATACAACATAAGGGTGGGTGGGAGGGCCCAAGGACAATTCCATCTTGCACCTCTTTTTTCTTTCATTTTTCTTTGCGTCATGTGCTGTTTGGGGGGTGTTTTTTGGAAGGGCCATCCTGCATGACACTGCAGTGCCACTCCTAGATGGGCCAGGTGTTTGTGTAGGCCACTAGGGTCGCTTAGCTTACTCACACAGCTACCTCATTGCGCCTCTTTTTTTCTTTGCGTCATGTGCTGTTTGGGGAGTGTTTTTTGGAAGGGCCATCCTGCGTGACACTGCAGTGCCACTCCTAGATGGGCCAGGTGTTTGTGTCGGCCACTAGGGTCGCTTAGCTTACTCACACAGCTACCTCATTGCGCCTCTTTTTTTCTTTGCGTCATGTGCTGTTTGGGGAGTGTTTTTTGGAAGGGCCATCCTGCGTGACACTGCAGTGCCACTCCTAGATGGGCCAGGTGTTTGTGTCGGCCACTAGGGTCGCTTAGCTTACTCACACAGCTACCTCATTGCGCCTCTTTTTTTCTTTGCGTCATGTGCTGTTTGGGGAGTGTTTTTTGGAAGGGCCATCCTGCGTGACACTGCAGTGCCACTCCTAGATGGGCCAGGTGTTTGTGTCGGCCACTTGGGTCGCTGAGCTTAGTCATCCAGCGACCTCAGTGCAAATTTTAGGACTAAAAATAATATTGTGAGGTGTGAGGTGTTCAGAATAGACTGAAAATGAGTGGAAATTATGGTTATTGAGGTTAATAATACTTTGGGATCAAAATGACCCCCAAATTCTATGATTTAAGCTGTTTTTTAGGGTTTTTTGAAAAAAACACCCGAATCCAAAACACACCCGAATCCGACAAAAAAAATTCGGTGAGGTTTTGCCAAAACGCGTTCGAACCCAAAACACGGCCGCGGAACCGAACCCAAAACCAAAACACAAAACCCGAAAAATTTCCGGTGCTCATCACTAGTTCTTACCCAATGTTCCTGTTAGTACATCCCGCCTCCAAGGGGAGAATTAATATATATTTTTTTAAATGTTTCTTTAATGCAGATTAGGTAACACCACAGTACTTACTAAATAGGCACCACCATGCAAAATGTTTATAGCACTGGCAGTAACTCCTTAGTAATAGTACTTGCAAAGGGACCCGGTATATGTCAGGTCACCTTGGTCCACCTCCAAATCTACTCTGTCACGCCCAATATTCCATCCTCACTAGTTCCTCACTTAATACTTACCCTATTCTCTGCACCCCCATAGTGGTCCTCCTTTGTCCTCTAAGGTCTGTCCCGTTGCCGCAGTGGAAGCCGTCGGCCCCTGAGGTGCACACCATGTCTCCCACTGTGCATGTCAGAGGCAGAACAGACCACAGCAGATTATTGTATAGTTACTTACACTTACTTATTTACTTATAGGACGAGACGAACAAAAGCTTTAACGCCATCAAAAATACCCGCAGTGTATTAAGGGGAGAATGGTGAGGAAGCAGAGGCAGAACTCTGGGAGGCAACGGAGTCATCTGCCGCCGGGCTCCTGCTCTGAAGGGGGGCACCTCTCCTCCCATTCTGTGACACCATTGAATTAAGTTAATTGATAGCTGTCGCTGTCTTTTCAGTGGCCAACTTCCTCACTGGTCCCTGCGCCTTACAAATCACACCCTCTTTATTATACTGAATATACACATTTTACAAGTGTCACACCCAGGATTAGAAACCACAACCTATTACACTGGAAGCAGACACCTTACTGATGAAGCTGTTTGCTCCTGTATAGAAAATATGGGAATTGTAACTATATGAAGATACTTCTCTGACAATTACACGTAACTTCATATAGTTAGAATTCTCATGCTTCCTCTACAGGAGCAAATAGCTCCATCAGTAAAGTGTCTGCTGTTAGTGTAACAGGTCATGGGTTCTAATCCCGGGTATGACTGCTAAGAAATGTGTCATTTAAAATAAAAGACAATCAAATGTATAAATACAGTATATAATTTTTTTTCAGAACACTCCATACACACACACACACACACACACGCACGCACGCACGCACGCACGCACGCACACACACATATACGCACACATGCATACATATATTTATCTTAATATAGGAAATGGGGGGGGGCACCAATATTTATCTAGCCTCCGGGCAACTGTGACAAACTTACGCCACTGTGAGGAAGTACATGTGATATGGGGAGAAGGGTAAAGGAACACATGTGACACGTGGAGAAGAGTGAGGGAGCACATGTGACACGGGGAGAAGGGTGAGCACATGTGACAAGTGGAGAAGGGTGAGGTACCACATATGACATGGGGAGAAGGGTAAGGTACCACATATGACATGGGGAGAAGGGTGAGGGAGCACATGTGACATGTGGGAAGGGTGGGGGAACACATGTGACAAGTGAAGGGTGAGGTACCACATATGACACGGGGAGAAGGGTAAGGGAACACATATGACAAGTGGAGTAGAGTTAGAGAGCACATGTGACAAGTGGAGAAGGGTGAGGGAGCACGTGGCAAGGGGAGAAGGGTAAGGAAGCAGATGTGACAAGTGGAGAAGGGTGAGGGAGCACATGTGACAAGTGGAGAAGGGTGAGGGAGCACATATGACATGGGGAGAAGGGTGAGGGAGCACATGCGAAAAGTGGAGAAGGGTGAGGGAGCACATATGACATGGGGAGAATGGTGATGGAGCAAATGTGACAAGTGGAGATAGTGAAGGCGCACATGTGACATGGGAATAAGGGTAAGGAAGAACATGTGATATGTTGAGAAAGGTGAGGGAGGACATGTGACATGGTGGGGGAAGAGTAAGGGAGTACAGGTGACAAGTAGAGAAGGCTAGAAAGCACAGGAGACACAGGAATTAGGGCGAGGGTGTACATGTGGAAAGTGGAGAAAATTGAGGGAACACATGTGACATGGGAGAACAATGAGGGAGCACATGTGACATGGGGGTAAGGGAGTACAAGTGACAAGTGGAGAAGGATGGGAAGCACATGAGGCATGGGAATAAGGGTGAGAAAGTACATGTAAAAAGTGGAGAAAATTGAGGGAGCAGATGTGACATGGGAGGAAGGGTAAGAAAGCATGTGACAAGCGGAGAAGGCTGTGGAGCACATGAGACATGGGAATAAGAGTAAGGGAGTACATGTGACAAGTGGAAAAAGGTGACAGAGCACATGTGACATGGGGGGAAAGGTAAGGGAGCACATGTGATCAGTGGAGAAGGCTAGGAGAAGGAATAAGGGGCCTAATTATGAGTTGATCGCAGTAGTAATTTTGTTAGCAGTTGGGCAAAACCATGTGCACTGCAGGGGGGACAGATATAACATGTGCAGAGAGAGTTAGATTTGGGTGGGGTGTATTCAAACTGAAATCTAAATTGCAGTGTAAAAATAAAGCAGCCAGTATTTACCCTGCACAGAAACAATATAACCTACCCAAATCTAACTCTCTCTGCAAATGTTTTATCTGCCCCCCCCCCCCCCCCTGCAGTGCACATGGGGGGTTATTCCAAGTTGATCGCAGCAGGATTTTTGATAGCAATTGGGCAAAACCATGTGCACTGCAGGGGAGGCAGATATAACATGTGCAGAAAGAGTTAGATTTGGGTGGGTTATTTTATTTCTGTGCAGGGTAAATACTGGCTGCTTTATTTTTACACTGCAAATTAGATTGCAGATTGAACACACCCCACCCAAATCTAACTCTCTCTGCACATGTTATATCTGCCTCCCCTGCAGTGCACATGGTTTTGCCCAATTGCTAACAAAAATCCTGCTTCGATCAACTTGGAATTACCCCCATGGTTTTACCCAACTGCTAACAAAATTGCTGCTGCGAGCAACTCAGAATTACCCCCAAGGTGAGGAAGTACATGTGACGTGTAGAAAAACCAGGGAACAAATGTAACATATGTAAAGGATAAGGGAACATGTGACATGGAGAGAAGGGTAAGGGAACACATGTGAGAAGAGATATGAGGATGGAGTCATGTGACAGGTTAGAGTGGGGGAATTAAGTCTGGGGTCATATTTCTTTGTAATTTGATGTGCTGTCACAGGGCAGGGATGGAGAGTAAATTGGTGGGCAATGAGTAGTCTGAGAGAGTTGTAAAAAAAAATTATCCATATACAGGAAAGGGAGGCTGGAAGGCCCTGCTCTTACTATCTCTCTTGGAAACTTTTATTATTATTTATGATTTTCCACAAGGGGCGAGCAGCTCTGTACAAAAGTAGATAAAAGTAAACATACAGTATACATAGAAACAGGGCTATGAACATGCACAATGGCGATATTATGACCATGTCCATAATATGTTCATGTTGATGGTCTGGTGAGAACCTTTCCGAATGTCGACATAACGTATCACACCCACATATACACTGGAATCTCAAATGCATGCGCTGAGCCCCTGTGTATGTTTAGTAGCGGAGAATGGTGGCTTCCAGATCAGTATGTAATAATGTTTATCGTCCTGGATATTTTTGGTGCAGTGGCGATAAGTGACAAGTTACAATAAATTACCTCACAGCGATGTCAACATGTCATTTATTGTGGCACAAATATAAATAACATTAGCCGTGCACAGTGATACATCTTCCTTTGATAAATACACCCCGCTGTTGCACACTGTAATCCGGCTTCTATGTATGTTCCTTCCTTTAGTAAGTTGCTGCAAAAAAAGTATATTTTAATAATAGAAAGTAGTTGACAGCAGATAAAGGCCTATCTGCTGGTCTGGTCTGACCGCTCAGCTTATTATCACTCCTGCACTTAATAGCAGGAGATAAGATGGAAGTGTCTGCCAAGCCTCCACTCATTTTTCCAGGTCGGATTTTATTGTGCATTATAATACACAAACATTCTCTCCCGTTCTCTTACACTAGACACAGCCAATGCTGGGACTTGTAGTCACAATTTGTTGCCATTTCTTGCCTACATCTCACTTCCACGTTACTAAAACCCTCCCTATGTGCGTCAGGGGTGCAGGGGCGGATGCTCCACAAATCATTTAAATCCGCCCTCTCTTTTTCTTCTGTCTCCTAGTTTATATACAAGCAGTCAGAGCCCATGGATTGTAGTATTTCTCCTGGATGAAGGAGTCACACAGTTCAGAGGAAATTGTTTTGGCAAGACACCAAACTTTTTGCACCCCCCTTAGCCCTTCCCGGAGGACTGTCAGCAAAACAGCTCCCAGTAATACTAGTGGGATCTGCTCAATGTCTGGTCTCAATTACATTTACATCTGCTCATTCTCATTCCCCCTTCTCTATATCCCATTACAATAGCTGTTGTTTCCCAGCTCCTGCTATTATTCAATAGTTCTTTTTCTCAATCAGCTCCACCCGCTGGTTTTAAGCAGCCATGAATCACAAACGTCCTTTCTGGTCCAGGCTGGGCCTGCAGTGAGAGTGAGACCAGCTGAGGCAAACTGAGGCAGCCAGGTTTGAGGGTAGACAACTGGTGAAATCATTAAAAATAAGTATACAGTATGTGTGTATATCTATATATATATATATCTATATATATATATATATATATATATATATATATATTTTCCTGGCGAATACCCTTCCTGGCTGCAATGAAGCTTCGTTGAAGAGTCGATAGTGCCGCACATTGTTCTGATATATATAATATTAATGTACAAACCTTAATTACTGGTAATTACCTAATTACCGAGTGCTTACCTATATGGGGCTAGTGTCCTCCTCCTGGTGGTTCCCATGGCCCTGTTCCTATAATGAACATCCTGAAAACCTGCTCCAGTGTTCCTACACTGAACATCCTTAAAATCTGCACCTGTCTCATATTCCAGCATATGGGCAATCCCACAACCCTGCACCTGCTTTCATGTTCTAGCATATGGGAAATCTTGCAATTCTGCACATGCCCTTGTGTTCCAGCATACAGACAATCCTTGAAACATGCCCCTGCCCCTGTGTTCCTGCATATGGGCAATCCTGTAAATCTGCCCTTGTGTTCCCGCATACAGGCAATCCTGTAAACCTGCACTTGCCCGTGTGTTCCCACAGTCGAGCAATCCAGAAAACCCGCACCTGTCTTTGTGTTTCAGCATTCGGGTATTCCCGAAAGACACAACTGCAACCCCACTCTCAGTATATCCTAATAATTTCCATCCTGCTCCAGTGTCAAAACCTAAGCTAACTTGTCCTGCTCAGCTAAGATTGGGGGCCGGATGTAATGACTTTCGAGTTGTCCGGAGATGCGGGTTCCCTGGCGAACTTGGAAGTTTTTTAAAGCGGCAATCATTTGCAAGGCCTGGTTTTGCCTTGTACATGATTGCTGCTTTAAAAAAACATTCAAGTTCGGCCGGGAACCTGTACCTCCGACCAACTCGGACTCCATTACATCAGGCATTGGGTCTGATTTATGTTTGTAATAAAGCAAAAAAAAAGGCCCATAACTTTATGTCTGGAAGAAACCACGTTGTCATGAAAGGGGGACAAATAGTACATATATTTTTATGCGCAGTGTAATTACCGGCTGCTTTTGCATGCAGCTCACAAATGTTAGACAGCTGTATTTTTACACTGCAATTTAAATTTCAGTTTGAACACACCCCACCCAAATCTAACTCTCTCTGCACATGTTATATCTGCCCCACTTGCAGTGCAACTTGGCTTTGCCCAGATGCTTGCTTTTTTGCTTTTCTTACAAACATGAATCAGGCCCATTGCTTCTACTACAGTATCTGCAATCCAGTCGTGGTATCCCCTGTAATACAGCAGATCACCTCCTCGCCCTCTATTGGTCGCATGAAGAACAGCATCATTAGGTCATCCAATTAATCCAATAAACCAGTACAGTCAGCTAGCCCAAGGGATGCTGACCTGAATCCCAAACCTCCTGGTGCCAGGATAGCAAGTCATGTTTATAGTTTTCCTCCCCCACCTCACAAGACGATTAATGGGTGCAAGTCCAATCAAATTTGATAATCACATAATCTTTAACCACGGAAAGAGCAAAGTATAGGGGACAGCACACCATTCAGCAATAAAAAAATCCTTTTAATCCATCAAAAAGTTAAAATCCATGATATATTGTGGCCAAAACATTGGACTTATCAAAAATAGTTTCCACAAACTGCAGTCATAAACATGGGATACAATATAATCACCCATCCGTATGTTTCTGTATTGTCAGAATCATTGTCAGAGTCGCCAGAACCGTTTCGGTGCAGCATGCACCTTCATCCTAGACTGCCTAACTGCATAATGCCAATGTGGGACATATATACCAAACAAAACATATGAAACAAATATAGAACACCTGCTAACATTTAAACAATGAAAAAATGGATATACCATATGTGGAGTTCCATTTGCCACATAGAAAACCTGGACAGCTTGAGACCTGCATGCCTATATTATTTCTTAAACTTCCAGACTAGATCCACACCAGAAGATGGATCAGGCTGGATTTGTCCAGCTCTTACAATGGCCCCCATCACCATAGGGACGCGTACCGCCATCACGTCACTTCCGGCAGCGTCATTCAATGACCGGAAGTGACGTGATCCGCCAGCCATGCCAACCAGCTTGCAAGCAGGGCCTTCCTACCTCTATGTCTGTCTGTTTTTACCCAGTTTTCATCTATTGCTGTTGTTCTAAATGTAAAGTGCAACGGAATATGTTACGCTATATAAGAAACTGTTAATAAATAAATAAATATACAGAGGGGCCTGTATTTGACACCGGAAATCACGTATTTGCCAATCAATGCGTCTTTTTGCCAACCACTATCACAGTCTTAACCAGACTGATTTCTTAACAACAGCAGCGCATTGCAGGCTTATTAAATCATTGTAAATGCATGCAAATCAACTCAAGCTGGTTTCCAGTGGCAACAGGATTACACACAAACGTAACACATATAGATACATAAAATAAACATTAATAACACTCGTTCAGATAGATACTGATTAAGGAGATCTCCAGGTTAACAAGACAATAAATCTCAAATGTTCCTCCTCAATATTTGAGACCTAACAAAACACAAACAGGAAAGTGAGTATCTTCAACATGGGTTACATTATCATCCAACATGTAAGTCATGTTCACCCAAAAGGGGGCGTGTCCCGTGTAGTAGAACCCCTTATACTATCTAGTACTGGTGCCCCTTTCACAATATAGCACACTGAATGAGCCGAAATTCACATTATAGCACACTGAATGAGCCGAAATTCACATTGTAGCACACTGAATGAGCCGAAATTCACCTTGTAGCACACTGAATGAGCCGAAATTCACCATGTAGCACACTGAATGAGCCGAAATTCACATTATAGCACACTGAATGAGCTGAAATTGTGACAGCAGGGACAGCAAGAGTGACGACAGGGAGAGAGACAGTGACGACAGGGAGAGAGACAGTGACAATAGGGAGAGAGACAGGGCGAGAGAGACAGTGACGACAGGGAGAAAGAGACAGTGACGACAGGGAGAGACAGTGACGACAGGGAGAGACAGTGATGACAGGGGGAGAGACAGGGGGAGAGAGAGTGACGACAGGGGGAGAGAGAGTGACGGCAGGGGGAGAGAGAGTGACGACAGGGAGAGAGTGACGACAGTGAGAGTGACGACAGTGACGACAGGGAGAGTGACGACAGTGAGAGTGACGACAGTGACGACAGGGAGAGTGACGACAGTGATGACAGGGAGAGTGACAACAGAGAGAGACAGTGACGACAGGGAGAGGGACGGGGAGAGACAGGGGGAGAGAGAGTGACGACAGGGGGAAAGAGACGACAGGGAGAGAGTGACGACAGGGAGAGAGTGATGACAGGGACGACAGGGAGAGTGATGACAGTGACAACAGGGAGAGTGATGACAGGGACAGTGACGACGGTGACAGCAGGGGAACATTACCTTATTTGTTGCTGGCAGCAGTGAGTGGTGGGCTGCTGGCGACGTCGGGCGGCTGGTGGCTGGCGGCGAGCGGCTGGTGAGCGGGAGCGGCAGGCGGCTGGTGAGCGGCGTGCGCGAGCGGCTGGCGGTGGTGAGCGGCTGTGAGCTAATACAGCGCTCTACACAACCGCCGGCCGCCGCGCAGGGACGGGGAGCACCATGTGCAGCAGGATGTCACTTCCCTCGCCTCCTGCTGCACTTTCATGGGCTCATTTCCAGGTCAGTGGAAGAAGTGGCGGTATACCATACACAGGCATAAAGCGAAAGTCTAGGATGGTATGACCGGTGGAATGGAAATGTCTGGCTACCGGGGGTGTTGTAGCATCTACTCCCGATTTCATCTTCTTTAATGAGGATCTATGCATGTGGCAATGTGTTCTTTCAGCATTCTGATGGTTTTACCCACATAGATTTTCCGTCAGGGGCATAGTATCACGTAGATAATGAATTTGGTCTCACAATTGAGAAGATCTCGGATAGGATATTGTAATCCAGTACCAGGATGTATAAAAGTGCTTCCTGTTATTATATGTGAGCAACAGGTACAGCCAGAACATTTGAAGGCTCCACTTTGTAATCTTAGCCCTGATTGGAGTTTGTCACAGGGCACAGGGCATCCAGAGATGGCGATACCTTGGACGTCGAAAAACCGGCGGTGGGGTCTTAGTACATTTGAAAATGCGGTAAAACCCCCATTTTCGGGGTTTTACCGCATTTTTCCTTTAGTATATCTCACCCACAGTTTTAGCTGTATATTTTTATCATCTGGTTTCACAAGGTTATACTCAGGGGTTAAAAATGGGGTGGAACGAGGTGGAACTGAGTTCCACCACCGGTAATTGTAGGTGGAACTAGTTCCACCTCCTCCACAGCCTTGCACAGTCATTTATCACATGTATAATCGGAACCACTGTGTAGCATAACGTGAATAAAGGCCACTACTGGGCGACGTAACGTGAACATAAATCAGGGGCACTACATGCGGTGTAATGGGAACAGGATTGTGCTACTGTGTGGATTGAATTGGTGGTACTACTGTGTAACCATGCCCCTTCCTTGTGAGACCACTGTCCCTTTATAAAGTATAGGGGGTAATGCACAAATTTATAGTTTGCTGGGGGGCGACGAAAACCCTAGCAAAGGCCCTGGCTCCACAAAATGGGTGGTGTGT
Organism: Pseudophryne corroboree; assembly: GCF_028390025.1. Taxonomy (NCBI): domain Eukaryota; kingdom Metazoa; phylum Chordata; class Amphibia; order Anura; family Myobatrachidae; genus Pseudophryne; species Pseudophryne corroboree. Next base: position 90,499,471 of record NC_086449.1, on the reverse strand, counting down.
GGTGGTGGTGGTGGTGGGGGGGGGGGGGGGGGGGGGGTGGAAGGGGACGGTAGGTGGTGGGGAAAATTAGTTCCACCGCCTCTCCAGGACCACTTTAAGCCCTGATAATACTTAATGCGGTGCCTTTTAAAATGCAACCTCCAGTGTTGTGTCCAGGCTCAGCTAACATATCAGGACAAGGATTATGGTATAGGCATAGCGCATTATACATGCCCGTTCAGCATTAAAGTGTCGCTCTGTGGCCTTTGGTGCTGTGTCCTGTACAAAATCTGTTATGGTGCCTGGTTTTGTCCCTATGAAATATTGGGTAGTAGATCAATCTTTAAAATGATCAAATAAATCCCACGTTAAACCCAGGGAATTAACAGTGCAAGAGGAATGTAGCACGAAAGGCATACATATCATTTTCCCCTGTCCCCGTCTGTTCAGCAGATGCTTCCTGGGCAGGGAACAATATTTCACTATAAACGGTTACAGACGCAGCTTCAAAGTTTTAGAAGTATCAACTTTTCTCCCGTTCCCTCCGTAATTAGCCAACCAGATGTCAGATATTCTCAGAGCCCGGCCATAGAGGCCATTTTGTCTGCAGCACATATTTTTCAGTAATTATCTGGCAATTAAAGCTTGGATAAATCAGAGGGCCTCTACTTGGCTTTCGCACAATAGATTTGACTTCAGATGCATTATTGCATTGGCAAAAACACGCAGACCAATTGCAAGGATCGTGTGATAAGACTGGTTGGATATTATGCAATGGCTGGAATGTCATCCACAGTATATTTCTTCTTATCAGACGTGGCATCTACTGATCTGGGACTGGGAACTGTAGACGTGACACGGGGGCTGTCACAAGCTCTGCTCCCCTCTTCCACATGACTGTTGCATCTGTATATAATTAACCAGTCTCCTGTTTACACTGAAACCAATATTCTCCTTTATCCTGGCTGTGACACCTTTCCAGTTAGCAGTTAAACCACAGCCAAAACCTCTGACACCGCTGTTTTGTGACATCTGCTTAAACACATGTCACTGGGTCTTTACCTCCGTGTATATTGTATGTCATACGTTCCCTCCGTGTTTTATAAGCTCCCACAAGCAAACTGGGTCTGTGTCACTGAGGTGTAGAGAAGATTAAAACAATTCTGATCTGCTCCACAAAAGGGTTGTGTCATTCTGTGTCTAAGAGAGGAATTGTGCATGTTGTTCCTGAGTGACCGCTAATATTTCTACTACTCTAAAGTAGTTAGATTTAAATAAATCCCCTCTGTATGTCCAGAGCTTCTGGAGTATTAACATTTCCCAACTACACATTATATTATTACACTGTGCAGTTGGGGCATCTCTGAAACTGGGAGGAGAGAGCCCAGCGGCACTAAAACTACAGATTAGGGATGGCCATCGACAGTGGCGGAACTAGCGAGCAGTGGGCCCGGGTGCAACAAAATGCATTGGGCCCCCCATCCCGTCCAAGTCCACCCCCTCACCCCTGTAGAGGATCTGGTGAGGGGGACCTGCTCACGGCCAGGGAAATGGATACCTAGCAACAGTGCCGTAACGAGACATTTTAGAGTTGTGTGCAAGAAACGGCATCGGAGTCCCCCCTCTATGTAAAACAGGGGCAGTGCGCGCTGCAGGCTCGCGCAAAAAATATAGTGGCATGGCTTCATGGGGAAGGGGTGTGGCCACAAAATATTACCAATTCATATAACAGTGCACAGTAGTCTCCATTATTCAAATTACGCCGCACAGTAGCACCACTACACCAGGTAGAGACCCTTTTACACCTTACGGCGGACAAATTCCCCTTTTCACACTTTACGGCAGACAGCGTCCCGTTTTTACACATTACGGCAGACAGCGTGCCCTTTTTACACATTACAGCAGACAGTCCCCTTTTTACACATTACGGCAGGCAGAGTCCCCTTTTTTACACATTACGGCAGACAGCGTCCCCCTTTTTTACACATTATGGCAGACAGCGTCCCCCTTTTTTACACATAATGGCAGACAGTGTCCCCCTTTTTTACACATAATGGCAGACAGCGTCCCGTTTTTACACATTACAGCAGACAGTCCCCTTTTTACACATTATGGCAGACAGAGTCCCCTTTTTCACACATTACGGCAGACAGCGTCCCCCTTTTTTACACATAATGGCAGACAGCGTCCCCTTTTTTACACATTATGGCAGACAGCGTCCCATTTTTTTTACACATTACGGCAGGAGTCCCCTTTTTTACACATTACGGCAGACAGCGTCCCCCTTTTTTACACATAATGGCAGACAGCGTCCCCTTTTTTACACATTATGGCAGACAGCGTCCCATTTTTTTACACATTACGGCAGACAGCGTCCCCTTTTTCACACATTACGGGAGAGTCCCCTTTTTTACACATTACGGCAGACAGTCCCCCTTTTTACACATTACGGCACACAGTGTCCCCTTTTTAACACATTATGGCAGACAGCGTCCCCTTTTTACACATTACGGCAGACAGCGTCCCCTTTTTTACACATTACGGCAGACAGCGTCCCCTTTTTACACATTACGGCAGACAGCATCACCTTTTTACACATTACAGCAGACAGCTGTCCCCTTTTTACACATTACGGCAGACGGCGTCCCCCTTTTTACACATTAAGGCAGACAGACAGAATAGATAAACAGACAGAAAGAAAGGATAGATCATACTTACTGTCTCCGCTGGCAGTCGGTGCAGCAGCTTCTGGCAGATCCCGGGCAGGGGAGAAGGAGGAGGGAGGGGGACTCGGGAGCCGCAGCAGTGCAGTGTAATTGGTGGAGGCGCTGCTGCAGCTGTCCCTCTCCTTCCACATAGGCTGTCCTCCGCCGCTGTGATAACGGAAGTGCATCCCAGCATTCATAGCGCTTGCACTGATGGTACTTCCGCCACTGGCCATCGATGGTTGCCATTGATGGTGAAACAGCAAGTAAACATCGAAGGTAGCCAACTATGCAGTGGATGACCATTGATGGTTTCCACAAACGATGGTCATCCCTGTTCATTCACTGAATGGCCCGTGGGCCAATCAGAACACGGGGACGGGGTGTTGGGGGCGGAGCTATGCTCCAAGTCCTGATGACTCCTTAAAAAAAAAAAAAAACTATTCGGTTATGCCATGCCATCGATGGAGGGAAACCATCTGGTTCTTGACGTTGTGACTTCTCTCCCTTCACACACTGCGGGAACCGGAAAGCGAAAGGTGGAGCTGCAGTGCACGGGGTGGCTGGGAGGAGCCGGAGGAAGGGAATTGGCACACTGCTGATCACTGCGTGCTGCGTGTGTGCCGGACATTAGGGGGTGCCTGTGCCCCATGCGCACGCCAATGGGTCCAAGTTTGCCGGAGGTGCAGGACGCCAACCGTTCTCGGACGGTTTTTTAAAGCCCCAATCATTTACAAGGCATGGTTTTGCCTTGTAAATGATTGAGATCAAAACTCTGACTCTATTAGACATACCCTAATATGTCTAAATGTTCACAGATAAACAACCTGCTGCTTTCCAGCTGTTGTAGAACTACTGGTCCCATACTGGGGCATGTATAGTTCCACTACAGTGGGAGGACCAGAGCCGGCCCTAACCAATATTATGCCCTAGGCAAGATTTTGGCAGGTGCCCCCTAGCACCGCTGCTAGTTCCGCCTCTGACACCTGCACCTCTTTCCCAGCACCATCACCCCTCACCCATAGCAGTCCTCATTTTGGTGCTCCTACCCCCTATATTTTAAATAGGAATAGTGCGCACATTCGGCGCGTAGCCCAAAAAGGGGTGTGTTCTTTTGGGAAGGGGCATGGCCACGCAATAGTACTCTCAAATTATGCCAGACAGTAGTGCAACTTTATTCACATTTTATCATGTGATAGTGTCCCTTATTCACGTTACATCACACAGTAGTACCACTTTACCTTATATACGTTACTCCTCAGTAGTGCCCCTTATTCACATTACATCACACTGAATTGATCCTTATTCACATTACACCACACCTTATTGCTCTTTACTCACATTAGACCACACAGTAGTGCTCTTTCTATATGTTACGCCCACACAGTAGAGCACCTTATACACATAATGCCACACATTAGTAATGCCTTAATGCACATAATACCACACAGAAATGCTCCTTACACATATGGCACACATTATTAATGTCCTTATAAACATAATGCGCCTAACATATTATGCCATCCTCTATTATTGCCCTTATACACATAATGTCCCTTACACATTATGCCAACTTTTATTAGTGCCCTTATACACATAATGGGGGTCATTCAGAGTTGATCGCTCGCTGCTGATTTTCGCAGCGCAGCGATCAGGTAAAAAAAAAATGGCATTTATGCGCATGCGCATGCCCCGCAATGCGCACGCGCGACGTACGGGTACAAAGGGTGTGGTTGTGCTCAGGTTCAAGCAAAGTTTTTCTTTGCGCTGACGGGCGCAAGAAGATTGACAGGAAGGGGGCATTTCTAGGTGTCAACTGACTGTCTTCAGGGAGTGTTTGCAAAAACGCTGGCGTTTCTGAAAAAACACAGGTATGACGTCAAATCCAGACATGAATAGGCTGAAGTGATCGCAAGCGCTGAGTAGGTTCAGAGCTATTCTGAAACTGCACAAACTGTTTTTGCAGAGCTCAGCAGCACAAGTGTTCGCACTTCTGCTAAGCTAAAATACACTCCCCAGTGGGCGGCGGCATACCGTTTGCATGGCTGCTAAAACTAGCTAGCCAGCGATCAACTCGGAATGACCCACAATGTCCCTTACACATATGCTGAACACTTTTGCACAACGAACCTACCCACACACAGCACTCACACGGCTGCTAACACTATGACCTCTGCCTCTGCTTGGATACAGCTGTGTCCTCATACATCTTGCCTAAATACGCCATGCAGCTCCCATCCAGCTCTGCTAACGTTGGGCACCTTTGTTTGCAGACAATGGGGGTCATTCCGAGTTGTTCGCTCGTTGCCGATTTTCGCAATGGAGCGATTAAGGCAAAAATGCGCATGCGCATGGTACGCAGTGCGCATGCGCTAAGTATTTTAGCACAAAACTTAGCAGATTTACTCACGTCCGAACAAAGATTTTCATCGTTGAAGTGATCGGAGTGTGATTGACAGGAAGTGGGTGTTTCTGGGCGGAAACTGACCGTTTTCTGGGAGTGTGCGGAAAAACGCAGGCGTGCCAGGATAAAATGCGGGAGTGTCTGGAGAAACGGGGGAGTGGCTGGCCGAACGCAGGGCGTGTTTGTGACATCAAACCAGGAACGAAACGGGCTGAGCTGATCGCAGTGTAGGAGTAAGTCTCGAGCTACTCAGAAACTGCTAAGAAGTATTTAATTGCAATTCTGCTAATCTTTTGCTAAGATACACTCCCAGAGGGCGGCGGCCTAGCGTGTGCAATGCTGCTAAAAGTAGCTAGCGAGCGAACAACTCGGAATGGGGACCAATGCGTCTTATTTTCATTGCTATGTGACTAGGATGCACAAGCAGCTTTTGCTGATTAAGATTAAAATGATAATTAGCATGCCTATGTGTGCGACTGCGGCTGTATCTGCATACGACATGCTGCGTTACAGTGATTTCCAGGAATGCACTGTAATGTAGCATTTCATATGCAGATACAGCCGCAGTCGCACATAGAATATAGGCATGCCGCATATCATTTTAATCAGCAGAATCTGCTTGCGCCCCTAGGCATTCTAAATGTCATAGGCATTCACCTAGTTTGCCTATGCCTAGGGCCGGCTCTGGGGATGACCACAAGCTGTCTAACCTGGCCAATATCACAAATAATTTGGTGGACTCACTGGAGTCTATCTGGTTAGTATAATCAGTGAGTAATGCTATACGCCAGGAGACACCAGCTCATTGCTGCTGATGGTGAAAGAGTTAAATGGTGGAAGTGAGAAAAGATGACTGTTCCCCCCAGACTGTGTGTTTACAGAAAGGAGACAGTGGCTGGCCCATCCTGCAGACCAGGAATAGGACACTTCTGCCTCATTCTAAACACACTTACATTTAGCTCTGAAACAGATCAAATCATCAGAAATAGCAAAGAATGGAACACAGTAACAATTCCTGAGAAAGTGACCAATATGACGCACACATGTCCCGTGTGCACATGGGTCACATAGAACACAATGGTGTCAGGGTCAATGTAGCAGCGCTTGTAATAAAACACTCTCCCTGCTGGACCACAGGATCCATTCCCAGTGTGCCCTCAGACTGCGGCTGTATTACTCAGATAAAGAAGTTTATAGCTTACCCTGAGCGGTCAGATCATATAATCATATCTGCCAATATTCCTGACAAAACAGACCACATCCTCATTTCTGACAAAAGGGATTTGTGCACAGATGCTGTGCGGACAGCCTAAAGAGTGTGTAACCCAGGTGGTAACACGGTGTCTGCTATAGGTCTGTCACAACTGAGGGCCTGAGCTGACGGGAGGCAGCCTCAGTTGTAGGGGCTGAGATGTACCGGAACCTGGGAGGTTGTATCAGACCCCTGGACATGTAAGTAACATGAATAATAACTGCCCGAAGGCGTGACCACGACAACTTGGATAAAAGTCAATGATGTTTATTATGACAACTCCGCAACACAGCAGCAGTAAAAGAAAACGTAAAAGTCAGCAAAGAATAAATACAGTTCCTGGGTACTACAGGATGGCAGGAGCCACAGGGCACTGGTAGTGTGAGATAGTTCTTATGATCTTCTAGATGGAAAGTCCTTACCAGGCCCGACTGTAGCAATGGAGATAACCCAGGATTGTGCCAGCTGGTGTTCCAGGAAAAGCTGGGTTGCTGAAGATAAAACAGCTGCTGTGGATACTGGCTGGAACCAGACTGTTGTTAGCACGGAGTGGATACTGGCTGGAACCAGTTAAATAATAAATGAACTTGGGAGCGATGAAATATGAACTGAAATGTAGAACTTGAGAGCGGAGAAATAATAATACCGGTGGAGAGCGGTAAAGTGTAGAAAGGACACCGGCCCTTTAAGGGAAGCTGTACTCTGCTGGAAGCTGAGCTGGAAGCAGGTAATGTTGTAGCTGGAAACAGATGAATCCACAATGGATTGGAGAGTCAGGCTACACCGCAGGTGGAATGCTGGTGCGGGTCTCTATGGTGGAAGTCTTGAGACAGGAGCTGGAACCTGGAAGACAATCACAGGAGAGAGACAAACAGGAACTAGGTTTGACAACCAAAGCACTGACGCCTTCCTTGCTCAGGCACAGTGTATTTATACCTGCAGCAAGGAAGGGATTGGCTAGGCAATTATGCAGATTAACAATACTGACAACAGATTGGAGGAAATGATCAGCTGACAGAATCCAAGATGGCTGCGCCCATGCAGACACTTGGAGGGAAGTTTGGTTTGTAATCCATGTGGTAATGAAAACAGTAATGGCGGCGCCGGCCACTGGAGACAGGAGACGCCAGGCTGACAAGTGCACATCCAACCACGCGGACACAGCGGAGGCCGCGGCTGACGTAATCGCCACTCTGACACTCTGCATGCAGAAGCTCAGGGACGGCGGCGGAGGCCGCGGGAGACGCCATGCCAGATGTAATAAGGCGTTACTGTGACAGCGTCTCAGAGAGACAGGAGAGGATGCAGGAATGTGAACATTAGGATAACAGATGGGATCCGGTCCTGGAGCGCTGAGCCAGCCTTAGGAGGCATCTGATGGGTAAGAAATGGCGTCCAGATACCCGGATCGTGACAGCACCCCCCCCTTTAGGAGTGGCCCCAGGACACTTCTTTGGCTTTTGAGGAAACTTGGAATGGAATCTCCGGACCAAGGCAGGAGCATGGACATCAGAAGCATTGGTCCATGAACGTTCCTCAGGGCCGTAACCCTTCCAGTCAATAAGATACTGTAGTTGACCGTAACGGTGACGTGAGTCCAGGATCTTGGCCACTTCATACTCAACGCCTCGTTGAGTTTGGACTTTCGGAGTTGGAGGAAGTGAGGAATGAAACCGATTCAAGATCAGCGGTTTCAACAGGGAAACATGGAATGTCCTGGGTATTTTTAAGAAGGGAGGCAACTGGAGTCTGTAAGCAACAGGATTGATGACTTGTTCAATCTTGAAAGGACCGATATAGCGAGGTGCAAACTTCATACTGGGAACTCTTAACCTCAAATTCTTCGTGGATAACCATACCCGATCACCCACCTTGAGAGCAGGAACTGCTCGACGCTTCTTATCCGCAAACTTCTTGTACCTGAACGATGCCTTGAGCAGAGCTGATCGTACGCTCTTCCAGATATTGGCAAACTGATGCAAGGTGATATCCACTGCGGGAACAGAAGTTGCTGGAAGCGGTTGGAACTCAGGAACTTTAGGGTGGAATCCAAAGTTAGTGAAGAATGGTGTTGAAGCAGATGAAGAATGATACTGGTTGTTATGACAGAACTCGGCCCAGGGAAGTAATTGAACCCAGTCATCTTGAGAGGAGGACACATAGATGCGGAGGAAGGACTCCAAGTCCTGATTCACCCTCTCGGTTTGACCATTGGTCTGAGGATGGTAAGCCGTGGAAAACTTTAGCTTGACTTGGAGGACTTGACATAAACTTCGCCAGAATTTGGCTGTGAATTGAACTCCTCGATCTGAGATAATTTCTTCAGGAAGACCGTGGAGTCGGAAGATCTCTTGTATGAATACTTGAGCCAACTTGGAAGCTGACGGAAGACCGGTGAGAGGAATGAAGTGTGCCATCTTGGTGAACCGGTCAACTACCACCCAGATGGTATTGAACTTGTTGCACATGGGTAAGTCTGTAATGAAATCCATCGACAAGTGGGTCCATGGTCGACGGGGAACGGATAGTGGAACCAGTTGCCCCGCAGGCGACTGGCGGGATACTTTATGTTGGGCACACTTTGGGCAAGATGCAATAAACTCCAAGACGTCCTTTTTCAGAGTTGGCCACCAATAGGACCTAGAGATAAACTCCAGGGTTTTTTGGATACCTGTATGTCCGGCAAAACGGGAAGCATGGGCCCAATGCATGAGCTTCTTCCTTAGCATCGGCTTCACAAAACTTTTCCCTGATGGGGGCGTAGAGTCCATCCCTACCGTGGAGAATGCCAACGGATTTATAATAGGATGCTTGTCTGAAGACTCTGACTCATTTTCTTGCTCCCATGAGCGGGAAAGGGCATCGGCCTTGCGATTCAGAGAGCCCGGACAGAACTGGAGTTTAAAGTCGAACCTGGAAAAGAAAAGTGCCCATCTGGCCTGACGAGGGTTGAGACATTGTGCGCCCTTCAGGTATAAAAGGTTCTTGTGGTCTGTAAGTATGGTGATTGAATGAGAAGCTCCCTCCAACAGATACCTCCACTCTTCTAGAGCGAGCTTGATGGCTAGCAACTCCTGGTCGCCAATGGCATAGTTGCGCTCAGCTGGGGAGAACTTCCGGGAGAAGAAACTGCAAGGGTGTAAATGGCCATCTTTAGCCCTCTGAGATAACACCGCTCCTACTCCAACGGAGGAGGCATCCACCTCTAAGATGAAAGGAGAGTCGATGTCAGGCTGTTTCAGAACAGGCGCAGAGATGAACCTTTGTTTTAAAAGATGAAATGCTTGCATGGCTTCTTCAGACCACTTGGACGGGTTAGCACCCTTCTTAGTGAAAGCAGTAATAGGCGCCACAATGGTGGAAAAGTCTCGTATAAACTTTCGGTAATAGTTGGCGAACCCTAAGAACCTCTGGACCCCTTTGAGGGTTAAGGGTACCGGCCAATTTTGGATTGCTTGTAGTTTCTCAGGATCCATCTCTAGTCCGGAACCGGACACAATGTACCCTAGAAACGGAATGGACTTGACTTCAAAGACGCATTTTTCTAATTTGCAATAGAGATGATTGACACGGAGACGGGACAGAACCTCTTTAACCCAAAAACGATGTTCCTCTAAATCGTTGGCAAAAATGAGGATATCGTCTAGATAGACCACGACATGACGGTATAGAATGTCTCTGAAGATCTCATTGACAAAATGCTGGAAGACAGCTGGAGCATTGCTCAATCCGAAGGGCATGACGAGGTACTCATAATGTCCGTCACGGGTGTTAAAGGCGGTCTTCCACTCGTCACCCTCACGGATCCGGATGAGATTGTATGCACCTCGCAAGTCCAGCTTTGTAAAGATGGTAGCTCCGCTAACTCTGTCAAAGAGCTCAGTAATCAGGGGTAAAGGATAACGGTTCTTGATGGTAATGTCGTTCAAACCTCTGTAGTCGATGCACGGCCGCAGACCACCATCTTTCTTTTTTACAAAAAAGAAGCCTGCGCCGGCTGGAGAAGAAGAAGGTCGGATGAACCCCTTTGCTAGGTTCTCTTTAATATATTCCTCCATAGAATGCGTCTCAGGCAGAGACAACGGATAAGTTCGGCCTCGAGGTGGAACCTTCCCTGGAACGAGATCAATCGGACAGTCCCATTCTCTATGAGGAGGAAGGATATCAGCAGAAGCTTTACTGAACACATCCGTGAAATCTTGATATGGAGGAGGTGGAACATCAGACGACCTGGGGGAGGAAGAACAGACAGGCAATACTTTAAACAAACATGTCTCAGCACAGGAGGAACCCCATGCCAGGATTTGCGTAGTCGTCCAATCAATTGTAGGATTGTGAAGACGGAGCCATGGAAGGCCCAGGACCACAGGATGTGTGGCTCATGGAATCACTAAAAAAGAAATAAGTTCGGAATGAAGAACTCCCACTCTCAGACGAACTGGTAGAGTCCTTAAAGAAATGACTGCATCAAAAATTTTGCTGCCATCCACGGCAGTTAAAGAAATGGACGAAGGAAGTCTCTCGGTGGGTAGGGACCACCGTTTAACATAGGCCTCGGTAATAAAGTTCCCAGCTGCTCCGGAATCAAGGAGGGCAATGACGTTCCGATAACGTTGAGCAACTTGAAGCGAGACTGGGAGATTACAATCTTGAGGAGATGGAGAGGAGATCATTACTCCTAGCCGGCCCTCTCCTTGGCGAGCTAGGATTTGGAGTTTCCCGGACGTTTGGGACAGGCATTAATGGTGTGAGACGGAGCTGCACAATAGAGACAGAGAAACTCGGAGAGACGTCTTCGGCGCTCAGCAGGAGTTAAACGGGAATGGCCAAGTTGCATGGGCTCATCTTTAGATGGTGACAGTTGACGAGGAGGAGGAGCAGAAGATTTTGGAGCAGATGATCTTCCACGCTCAGTTGCTCTCTCTCTGAAACGTAAATCAACTTTCGTGCAGAGTGAGATTAGCTCATCTAACTTAGAAGGTAAGTCTCTGGTAGCTAACTCATCTTTAATACGCTCAGATAAGCCATGCCAGAATGCAGCATACAGGGCCTCGTCGTTCCATGCCAGTTCGGATGCCAGGATCTGGAACTGTATCAGATATTGTCCTACAGCACGTGACCCCTGGCGTAAACGGAGAATCTCGGATGAAGCTGAGGTTACCCGGCCTGGCTCGTCGAAGATGCGCCTGAATGTTGACACGAAGGCAGTGTAGGAAGATAGCAGGGTGTCGGACCTCTCCCATAACGGTGATGCCCAATCAAGGGCTGAGCCACTGAGAAGAGAAATAATGTAGGCAATTTTTGTACGGTCACTGGGAAAATTGCCAGGTTGTAGCTCAAACTGAATCTCACACTGGTTGAGAAATCCCCTGCAGAATCTTGGAGATCCGTCAAATTTTGCTGGCGTTGGAAGATGAAGACGTGGAGCAGAAATGGGTAAGGTGGGTGGGGTTATAGCTGGAGTCACTGTGGTTGACGCACCAGACGCGCCTGATCCACGGAGAGTTGTCTGAATCCCATCCAGCCGAGTAGAGAGATCCTGGAGACAGCGGATGATGTGGCCCTGTGCAGCCTCCTGATGTTCTAGTCGGGCTGCCAGTTCTTGCATCGGCCTGGCCGCTTGATCCTGGTCTCCGGCTGGATTCATTAGGTCAGTGCTTACTGTCACAACTGAGGGCCTGAGCTGACGGGAGGCAGCCTCAGTTGTAGGGGCTGAGATGTACCGGAACCTGGGAGGTTGTATCAGACCCCTGGACATGTAAGTAACATGAATTATAACTGCCCGAAGGCGTGACCACGACAACTTGGATAAAAGTCAATGATGTTTATTATGACAACTCCGCAACACAGCAGCAGTAAAAGAAAACGTAAAAGTCAGCAAAGAATAAATACAGTTCCTGGGTACTACAGGATGGCAGGAGCCACAGGGCACTGGTAGTGTGAGATAGTTCTTATGATCTTCTAGATGGAAAGTCCTTACCAGGCCCGACTGTAGCAATGGAGATAACCCAGGATTGTGCCAGCTGGTGTTCCAGGAAAAGCTGGGTTGCTGAAGATAAAACAGCTGCTGTGGATACTGGCTGGAACCAGACTGTTGTTAGCACGGAGTGGATACTGGCTGGAACCAGTTAAATAATAAATGAACTTGGGAGCGATGAAATATGAACTGAAATGTAGAACTTGAGAGCGGAGAAATAATAATACCGGTGGAGAGTGGTAAAGTGTAGAAAGGACACCGGCCCTTTAAGGGAAGCTGTACTCTGCTGGAAGCTGAGCTGGAAGCAGGTAATGTTGTAGCTGGAAACAGATGAATCCACAATGGATTGGAGAGTCAGGCTACACCGCAGGTGGAATGCTGGTGCGGGTCTCTATGGTGGAAGTCTTGAGACAGGAGCTGGAACCTGGAAGACAATCACAGGAGAGAGACAAACAGGAACTAGGTTTGACAACCAAAGCACTGACGCCTTCCTTGCTCAGGCACAGTGTATTTATACCTGCAGCAAGGAAGGGATTGGCTAGGCAATTATGCAGATTAACAATACTGACAACAGATTGGAGGAAATGATCAGCTGACAGAATCCAAGATGGCTGCGCCCATGCAGACACTTGGAGGGAAGTTTGGTTTGTAATCCATGTGGTAATGAAAACAGTAATGGCGGCGCCGGCCACTGGAGACAGGAGACGCCAGGCTGACAAGTGCACATCCAACCACGCGGACACAGCGGAGGCCGCGGCTGACGTAGTCGCCACTCTGACACTCTGCATGCAGAAGCTCAGGGACGGCGGCGGAGGCCGCGGGAGACGCCATGCCAGATGTAATAAGGCGTTACTGTGACAGCGTCTCAGAGAGACAGGAGAGGATGCAGGAATGTGAACATTAGGATAACAGATGGGATCCGGTCCTGGAGCGCTGAGCCAGCCTTAGGAGGCATCTGATGGGTAAGAAATGGCGTCCAGATACCCGGATCGTGACAAGGTCCCAACCATACTTGCCTACTCTCTAGGGATGGCCATCAGTGGGTTATCCATCGATGGTACCATCAGTGGATAACCTTGATGGTGGGAAACCATCTGAAACATCAATGGTCACCATTACTTTTGTATTGAATTAGACGTGGGCCAATCAGAGCCTGGGGGCGTGGCTTCACAGGTGTCAGGGGGTGGAGCTATGCTCCCTGTTCCTGACATCCTAGAGAAAATAATAATGATATTTGATAGCTCTTTATCATCGATGGTGGGAAACCATCTTGTTCTCCCCCATCAATGATAAAAGTAGTTACCCTCGGTCATAAACCATCAATGATTTAGAATCATCAATTGTCGATGGCCATCCCTACTACTCTCCCGGAATAGCCGGGAGGCTCCCAAAAATCAGGCAGCACTCCCGGCTCCCCAGAAGAGTGGGCAAGTCTCCCGGCCGAACCCCACCCACCCTCACAGAGGGGGCATCCAGAATGTCAGTAAGTATGGTCCAAACCCAAATTTCATGACCAACCAATAGGCCAATTAAGGGCATTGGTCTCATATGACCATCTAAGTACATAGGGAATGGGGGTTATCTGGGTGGCACTCAATAGGATATCCTTACTCCTGCAGCCTAAAGGTGCCCATAAACTAGCCAATATTATGAGTGATTTGGCCATTTCCAACAGATCGGAACTACAAATCGTTCATAATAGTCAGATAGTTCAGTGTCTGTGAATAATAACGATCACGATGTGTGGTCCCGCTGGTCGTTGGTCGGAGCTTCTGATCTTTCCTGCTGCAGGAAAGATCTGAAGCTGTTGAGAACGACAGCATGCTCCTGGATGTAGCCACTCCCAGATCTTAAGATATGTCTTATGTGTATTGTACTATGGGGGTAATTCAGACCTGATCGCTAGGCTGCGTTTTCTCACAGCCTGTGATCAGGTCCGAACTGTGTATGCGTATGCACCACAATGCTCAGGCGCATCGGACGACTGAACCGGGCATCGGTGCATAGCAATGGGATCGTACAAAAAAAAGTGATCGCACGGGCAATCGCAAGGAGAATGACAGGAAGAGGCCGTGTGTGGGTGGCAACTGACCGTTTTCAGGGAGTGTCTAGAAAAACGCAGGCGTGTCCAAGCGTTTTCAGGGAGGGTGTCTGACGTCAAATCCGGGCCCGGACAGGCTGATGTGATCGCAGCGGCTGAGTAAGTCCTGGGCTGCGCAGAGACTGCGCAAAAGTAGTTTGTGCAGCTCTGCTACACATGTGTTCGCACACTTGCACAGCTCAAATACCCTCCTCATGTAGGCGGCGACTATCTGATCCCAGGACAGCAAAAATCGCTGCCCAGCAATCAGAACTGAATTAGGGCCTATATTGTTTGCCCAGGACTGCTGGGGAGCTGCTGGGGATGTTCAAGGGAAATCGTTAACGAGAATGCATCATTTACAGGTTATCTAGTGTATAGGCATCTAAAGGAGAGAAGAGGGAATCTAATTCCACAGAATATCAGGAAAAAGAGGAACAGGCAATGGCATACCTCCCAACTTTGGGGCCTGTCAAAGAGGGACATTGACGCGGTGTAGCCGCGCCCCGCCAGGGAAGAGGGGATGTGGCCTTGGAAAAGGGGGCGTGGCTTTGCAGGAGTTTTTCAGCACTGAGGGGGCATGGCCAGCGCTCTGTGAGCTGCTGGCATGCCCCCTCTCCCTCGTCTCTAGTGAATAGATGCTGTGCGCATGCGCACAGCGTCTATTCACCGCTGCTCTGCTAAGCAGGGCAGCAAGAGGCAGAGCCTCCCAACTGCCCCCCCCCCCCCCCCTACCACGGGACATTGCGGCCCGCGGGTGGGACACCGGGACAGTCCCAAAAGAACGGGACTGTCCCGCGAAAATCGGGACAGTTGGGGGGTATGCAATGGAGTAGGGTATAGCAATAATCTTGGTTATACGCTAATAAAATGTGTCTGTGACAGAGTGCTGTGACTAGACAGTCCCTTACTCTCATAAAAGGGTGGCTATATAGTGTTCTGGGACTGTCCTATTGTCTCAGCTTCAACCAATATAATGATCCACCTTTTACTTACAGGGTGAGCTAAATTATAAAGTTGAAATGACCAAATGAGAGTGTCCAAAAATGTAAATAAATAGTCATTTATTATTTAGTAATTTTACATTTAAAACAATGCAATTAGTCACTTACTGCGCATGCGCAATGTTCGCAGAGCGCATGCGCTTAGTTATTTTACACAAAAGTTAGGTATTTTACTCACGGCATTACGAGGATTTTTCATCGTTCTGGTGATCGTACTGTGATTGACAGGAAGTGGGTGTTTCTGGGCGGAAACTGGACGTTTTCTGGGAGTGTGCGAAAAAACGCTGGCGTTTCTGGGAAAAACGCGGGAGTGTCTGAAGAAACGGGGGAGTGTCTGGGCGAACGCTGGGTGTGTTTATGACGTCAAACCAGGAACGAAACTGACTGAACTGATCGCAATGGCTGAGTAAGTCTCGAGCTACTCAGAAACTGCTAAGAAATTTCTATTCGCAATTCTGCTAATCTTTCGATCGCAATTTTACTAAGCTAAAATACACTCCCAGAGGGCGGCGGCTTAGCGTGTGCAATGCTGCTAAAAGCAGCTAGCGAGCGAACAACTCGGAATGAGGGCCAATATCACGTTAAAATAGGACATAATAGTTGATATAGTTTAAAATAAAGCATAAAATAAAAGCTTAAACTCTCACTTACATTGCAGCGTGTTTCGTGGCATCCAGCTACTTCCTCAGGCAGTTCAACGGTGAGGAAGTGACCTAAGGAAATGGCTGGATGCCACGAAACGCATTGCAATGTGACATTTTTACCTTTTACTTTATGCTTTATTTTTAGATCTCTCAATTACTATGTAAATGATAAGTGAAATGTAAAGCTAACTGCACCTACAGTATGTTTTTCTTTTTAGGTGACTGAAGATAAAAACGAGTTTTATGGTAAGAACTTACCCTTAAAACTCTTTCTGCGGGGTACACTGGGCTCCACAAGTCTGGACAATGGGGTGTAGAGTAGGATCTTGATCCGAGGCACCAACAGGCTCAAAGCTTTGACCTTCTTCCCAAGATGCATAGCGCCGCCTCCTATATCACCCCACCTCCCAGCACAGGAGCTCAGTTTAGTTAACCAGCCCAATGCAGTAGCAGGAAAAGAGACGACAACGGTTAGTAGCCACGTACACCACACTCTCACGACAAGAGAAGTGTCAGCGGCTAATGCCATATCAACCCAAAGAAGCTAAGTGCGTCAGGGTGGGCGCCTTGTGGAGCCCAGTGTATCTCGCAGAAAGAGTTTTAACAAGGGTAAGTTCTTACCATAAAACTCGTTTTCTGCTGCGGGGTACACTGGGCTCCACAAGTCTGGACAATGGGGATGTCCTAAAGCAGTTCCTTATAGGAGGGGACGCACTGTAGCGGGCACAAGAACCCGGCGTCCAAAGGAAGCATCCTGGGAAGCGGCAGTATCGAAGGCATAGAACCTTATGAACGTGTTCCTAGAGGACCATGTAGCCGCCTTGCACAATTGATCAAGGGTCGCACCACGTTGGGCCGCCCAAGAAGGTCCAACAGACCGAGTAGAATGGGCCGTAATGTGAACAGGAGCTGACAGACCAGCCTTCACATAAGCATGCGCAATCACCATTTTGATCCACCTGGTCAGGGTCTGCTTGTGAGCAGGCCAGCCACGTTTGTGAAATCCAAACAAAACAAAGACAGAATCAGACTTTCGAATAGAAGCAGTTCTCTTCACATAGATACGGAGAGCCCGTACCACATCCAAAGACCGCTCTTTGGGAGACAAATCAGGAGAGGCAAAAGCTGGAACCACAATCTCCTGATTAAGGTGGAACGAAGAAACCACCTTAGGTAAATATCCGGGACGAGTCCTAAGAACCGGCCGGTCACGGTGAAAAATCAGATATGGGGAACTACAAGACAAGGCACCCAAATCCGACATTCTTCTAGCAGAGGCCATTGCCAGCAAGAACACCACCTTAAGGGAAAGCCACTTAAGGTCAGCTGAACCAAGAGGTTCAAATGGAGGCTCCTGCTAAACCTCCAAAGTAGAAGTGGAAGTAGAAGTGGACGCTCTGACGATAGGCCTTGCAGGTCTAAGAACCAGTGCAGTCTGGGCCACGCCGGAGCTATGAGAAGCAGGTTTCCTTTTTCTTGCTTGAACTTCCAAATTACCCTGGGCAGGAGTGACACCGGAGGGAACACGTACGGCAGCCGAAACCTCGACGGCACTGCCAGCGCATCCACGAATGCTGCTTGAGGATCCCTTGTCCTTGCTCCGAAGACCGGAACATTGTGATTGTGTCGAGACGCCATCAGATCCACATCTGGAAGACCCCACCTTTCCACGAGGAGTTGAAACACTTCTGGATGGAGGCCCCACTCACCGGCATGCACGTCCTGACGACTGAGAGAGTCCGCTTCCCAATTCAGGACTCCCTGAATGAATATTGCCGATATTGCAGGTAGATGGCGTTCTGCCCAACGTAGAATCCGTGAGGCTTCCTTCATTGCCAGACGGCTTTGTGATGATTTATGTAAGCCACTGTGGTGGCGTTGTCCGACTGTACTTGAACAGGACGGTTCTGAATCAAATGTTGGGCTAGGTTCAACGCATTGAAGACCGCCCGCAATTCCAGAATGTTGATCGAGAGGAGAGATTCCTCCTTGGTCCACCGACCCTGCAAGGAGTGCTGCTCCAGCACCGTGCCCCAACCTCTTAGACTGGCATCTGTCGTCAACAGGACCCAGTTGGATATTCAGAAGGGACGGCCTCTGCACAATTGTCGGTCCAGGAGCCACCAGAGCAGCGACAGACGGACCTCCGGAGTCAAAGAGATCATGTGAGATCTGATCCGGTGAGGAAGGCCGTCCCACTTGGCTAGAATCAGCTTCTGGAGGGGGCGAGAATGGAATTGAGCATACTCCACCATGTCGAATGCTGACACCATGAGGCCCAGCACCTGCATTGCCGAATGTATCGACACTTGCGGACGAGAAAGGAAGCAACGAATCCTGTCCTGAAGTTTCAGGATTTTCTCCTGAGACAAGAACAACCTCTGGTTGTGAGTGTCCAACAGCGCTCCCAGATGCACCATGCTCTGAGCAGGGACCAGGGAGGATTTCTTCCACTTGATGAACCACCCGTGGGCTTGTAGAAACCGGACCGTCATATCCAGATGACGCAGGAGAAGATCTGGGGAATTTGCCAGGATTAACAAGTCATCCAGATACGGCAGTATCCTGACCCCTTGACGGCGGAGTACCACCGTCATCACCGCCATAACTTTGGAGAAGACTCGCGGAGCCGTTATTAAACCAAAAGGTAACGCCCGAAACTGGTAATGGAGGTTGCCAATAGCGAACCTCAGGTATTGTTGATGTGACACTGCTATAGGAATATGCAGGTAAGCATCCTGTATGTCCAGGGAGACCATGTAGTCCCCAGGTACCCAAGGCCAGAACTATAGAGCGAAGGGTTTCCATACGGAACTTGGAAACCTTCACAAACTTGTTCAGTGCCTTGAGGTTGAGAATGGGCCAGGAGGACCCATTCGGTTTCGGGACTAGGAACAGTGGAGAATAGTACCCCCGGCCCCTCTGAGCAAGAGGCACCTGTACTACAACTCCTGTATCCTGGAGGGTCTGTACCACCGAATGCAGAGTGTTTGCCTTTGTCTGGCAAAATCGATGAGGGGGTCGGTTTTTGAAGGCTATGGCGTAACCTCGAGTGACGACTTCCCGTACCCAGGCATCTGAAGTGGTCTTCAACCATTCCTGGGTATACCCTAGAAGCCGGCCCCCCACCCTGGGATCCCCCAGGGGGAGGCCCGCCCAGTTATGCGGCAGGCTTATCGGTCTTGGCTGCTGGCTGACGGGCAGCCCAGGCTCTTTTGGGCTTCGGCTTACCAGGTTTGGAAGTGTGGGCCTGCTTATGGTACGCCTGACCTTTTGCTTTACCTGAAGGACGAAAGGGGCGAAAGGACGTGCCTTTGGCCTTCGACACAGAAGGAGTTGTATTAGGCAGACAGGCAGTTTTGGCAGTAGCCAATTCAGCCACTATCTTATTTAAGTCCTCCCCAAACAGAATATTCCCCTTGAAAGGGAGTACCTCCAGGGTTTTTCTAGAGTCCAGATCCACAGACCAGGATCTCAGCCACAATATCCTGCGAGCCAGGACTGACTGTCACGATCCGGGTATCTGGACGCCATTACTTACCCTTCAGATGCCTCCTAAGGCTGGCTCAGCGTTCCAGGACCGGATCCCGCTGTTCCTGAGTTTCCACATGCAGAATGTCAGAGTGGTGATTTCATCAGCCGCGGCCTCCGCTGTGCCCGCGTGGTTAAATGTGCGCTTGTCAGTCTGGCGTCTCCTGTCTCCTGTGGCCGGCGTCGCCATTACTGTTTCAATTCTCACATGGATTACAAACCAAACTTCCCTCCAAGTGTCTGCATGGGCGCAGCCATCTTGGATTTTGTCATCTGATCATTTCCACCAATCTGCTGTCTGTATTGTTGATTTGCATAATTGCCTAGCCAACCCCTTCCTTGCTGCAGGTATAAGTAAGCTGTGCCTGAGCAAGGAAGTCGTCAGTGCTTTGGTTGTCTAACCTAGTTCCAGTTTGTCTCTCTCCTGTGGTTGTCTTCCAGGTTCCAGCTCCTGTCTCCAGACTTCTGCTATAGAGACCCGCACCAGCATTCCATCTGCGGTGTAGCCTGACTCTCCGATCCATTCTGGACTCACCTGTTTCCAGCTACAACAATCACCTGCTTCCAGCCCAGCTTCCAGCAGTGTACAGCTTCTCTTAAAGGGCCGGTGTCCTTTCTGCAGTTTACCACTCTCCACCGGTATTATTATTTCACCGCTCTCAAACAATCACCTGCTTCCAGCCCAGCTTCAAGCAGTGTACAGCTTCTCTTAAAGGGCCGGTGTCCTTTTCTGCAGTTTACCACTCTCCACCGGTATTATTATTTCACCGCTCTCAAACTCCAAACTTCATTATTATTTCATCGCTCTCAAGTTCGTTTATTATTTAACTGGTTCCAGCCAGTATCCACTCCGTACCAACAACAGTCTGGTTCCAGCCAGTATCCACAGCAGCCGTTTTACCTTCAGCAGCCCAGCCTTTCCTGGAACATCAGCTGGTACGATCCTGGGTTCTCTCCATTGCTACAGTCAGGCCTGGTAAGGACTTTCCAACTAGAAGATTATAAGAACTGTCTCACACTACCAGTGCCTGTGGCCCTTGCCACCCTGTAGTACCCAGGAATTGTATTTATCCTCTGTTGACTTTTATGTTTCCTTTTACTGCTGCTGTGTTACGGAGTTTGTCATAATAAACATCATTGACTTTTATCCTGGTTGTCGTGGTCACGCCTTCGGGCAGTTATTCTACATGTTACTTACATGTCTAGGGGTCTGATACAACCTCCCAGGTTCCGTTACATCTCAGCCCCTACAACTGAGGCTGCCTCCCGTCAGCTCAGGCCCTCAGTTGTGACACTGACGTAGTAGAGGCCTTGGCTGCTAGGATACCGGCATCAGAAGCCGCCTCTTTAATATAGCGAGAAGCTGTGACAATATATGACAAGCATTGTCTAGCATGGTCAGAGGAGATTTCAGCTTCTAACTCCAAGGCCCATGCTTCAATAGCCTCTGCCGCCCATGTAGCTGCAATAGTGGGCCTTCGTGCAGTACCCGTGAGGGTGTAAATCGCTTGTAGACAACCCTCGACACGTTTATCCGTAGGCTCTTTTAGAGACGTGATGGTAGTGACAGGTAGAGCTGAGGAAACCACCATCCTAGCCACATGTGAGTCTACTGGAGGAGGCGTTTCCCAATTCTTAGACAGCTCTGGCGCGAGGGGATAGCAAGCCTGCATCTTCTTTTGAGGCACAAACTTCGTACCCGGGCTTTGCCAGGGTTCCTGACGTATATCCACTAGGTGGTCAGAGTGAGGTAAAACTTCTTTAATCACCTTCTGACGTTTGAACCTATCTGGTTTCTTAGGAGGAACGAATGGCTCGGGATCATCCGTAATCTGCAGAATTAACTTTATAGCCTCCAAAAGATCAGGAACATCCACATGTGAACTACCCTCCCCATCAGCCGTATCTGAGTCAGAACCTGTGGGGTCAGTGTATGTGCTGTCTTCATCAGACGAGATGTCAGTGACAGCAGTGGATTGTGAGGAGACGAGCGCTCGCTTAGAGGACCTCTTGGACTTAGGCGAGTGTTGGTCAGACTTTTTAGTAGTCAGGGACTGGTTCAACTTCTTTAATTGAGCAGATAAATCGTCCGCCCACGGCGGGTTAGCTGCAGGGACCACATACGGTTGTACCGGTATTGGGGGTCCCATAGGGGGTCAGTATGTGCCTCCGTGGCCACAGTCCCACTGGGGGGCAAGGAGCCCCCAGAACCAGAGCCCACAGCTGCTATATTCTCCCCATATGTGCCTGTGGCTTCAGCAACACCGGCAGTGTGTTCAGCCCCAGCACCGTTACCCTCAGAAGCAGACATGATATAACTTGCAGTATGAGGTAACACAGTACAAGTATTAGCAGCACTATAACCCTAAACCCAAACCCCTGCGCAGTGTAGTCAGCACCAGCAGAGATAAAGGAGAGATATGGTGACTAAATCACAGAGAAAAATACGTAATACAGTACATCTTTGTGAAAATCCTATATTAAATAACACCTGACGCACCAAGCCCCCTCAGGTTATAGAATATAGGGATAGCAAGTTGAGTGAAAGGCACGAGATGGACACCACTCAGCTATCAATGCACACACAAATAGTCACAGTTTGTACACTGCAGAGGTTATTACAGACAATAATACTGCACTGGACTAGCTTACACAGCTATATAGTCAATAGATATAACACTACACAGTAAGAAACTGGATGTATATCACAGGGTAATTGTACTATAAACCCCTGACTAAATGCACTCTTTCTTACTAACACTGACTAAAAAGGCAGGTAGAATACTTAAGTGTCATGTAAAGGCACAGCGCTGACAACCAGGCGGCTTTACATAGGAGGATTTGCCCAAGCAGTCCCAGGAACAGTGAGCTGAGGAGTAATGGCGCCGCAGACACTGACAGGGAGTGAGGAAAAGACAGAGATACAGCTCCAGGGCGGGAACACTTGCTGGAAATGGCACCCTGGGGCTGGGGGAGGGGCTTCAGGTCTAAGCCTTATCCCCCTTGCTGGCAAAACCACCGGGTACAGTGGGCGATATTAAAATCGGTTTTAAGAGAAAACCTGACCTGCGCCCATGCCTGGTGATCTAGTGGGATCGCCTGTATCCAGCGTCCACCGCCAGCGCGCACGGCCCGCCTCCCACTGACCGCGCTGGATCGCGACAAAGACCAGGTCCCCCGAGCGGGACCCACTTACCACCTCCCGAAGCGCGGCCACGCGATCCTGGAGAGCCCCAGCCGTGTGTGTCTAACATGAAGAAAACCGGAGCCTCCGCTGTAGGTACCCAGCAACCAGGGCTCGGGAGTGTACAGCGCCGCTGGGGAGAGCTGGAGCTGCAGCAATGAATGTCACAAGACATTTACCACCACTGCTGCCCTTGAAGTCTTCACTTTTTACCTCATAAAAAGCTTTTCTCAGGGCTGCTTGGAGCAGCCCCTCTGTTAAGTGTCTGCTTACTGCAGCACCAACTGACAAACTGAGCTCCTGTGCTGGGAGGCAGGGTGATATAGGAGGCGGCGCTATGCATCTTGGAAAGAAGGTCAAAGCTTTGAGCCTGTTGGTGCCTCGGATCAAGATCCTACTCTACACCCCATTGTCCAGACTTGTGGAGCCCAGTGTACCCCGCAGCAGAAATACAAACGTTAACTTACCAGTGTTTGGCGATTTGGAGAGTCTCTTACGCATCTCTTGGTTAGAACAGATCATCCCTCATATTCTATCAGGCCTTATTTGAGGTTGTCAAAGCATTTTCAGCATTAATGTCTCTGTAATATAATGGGGTTCTTGGACATCTCGTAAGACCCATCTGAAAGGGAGAGAGGATCTCCTGATCAGACTGTTAGACATAACCGGAATCAGGGACGGATCTAGACTTTTCTTTAGGGAGGGCGGTTTACTGTTTAATCTTAACTCCTCCCTCTACAGTCCCAACTCCTCCCATCTGCAATCTTAACTCCTCCTCTCTAAATTCTGACTGAACTTTTTGAGTGAGACTGAGATAGAGCTTTGTGATTGTTCTATGTACATGTGACTGTTTTATGGGGTAATTGTATTTATTAGCCCTAGTACCCACACACCAGCAAGTGAGGGGCAAATGCTCTGTAACCCTTGCTCTCCTGGCTCCTCTGTGCTGCTGTGGTATAAGCTGCAGCCCATCGTTCTGCCTCTCCTGCTCAAAAGTGGGTGTGACTATGACTGTGTTAGGGGGGGGCGGTCGCCCCCTCCGCCCCCCCCCCTCTACAGTCCCAACTCCTCCCATCTGCAATCTTAACTCCTCCTCTCTAAATTCTGACTGAACTTTTTGAGTGAGACTGAGATAGAGCTTTGTGATTGTTCTATGTACATGTGACTGTGCTATGGGGTAATTGTATTTATTAGCCCTAGTACCCACACACCAGCAAGTGAGGGGCAAATGCTCTGTAACCTTTGCTCTCCTGGCTCCTCTGTGCTGCTGTGGTATAAGCTGCAGCCCATCGTTCTGCCTCTCCTGCTCAAAAGTGGGTGTGACTATGACTGTGTTAGGGGGGGGGGGGCGGTCGCCCCCCCCCGCCCCCCCCTAGTTCCGGCCCTGACCGGAATCCCACTGAATCACTGATGAGTCAAATTTTATATTGTATTTTATTGTGGGCCACTAAAACTACATTATTGAGTTTGTTTTGGATAGCTTGTGTGTGTCTTTAGGAGAGGATCTGATAAGGAGGAAAGAGAAAGATCCCAGGACATAGCTACAGTAAGTGGGGGAGGAGGGGTGAAATAGCAGCTGATTCACAAGTGTTCCGACTGCACTGCCAGTTGTCTTATACTCCAGCCGCTGACTCTATCCACAAACATGGAAGCATGAAAGACACAGCTGCTGTTGTACATACCCTAGCATGGCTGCTCTGGAAGTCTGGTTATTACATGTATAGCTGGGTACATAGGGGGTCATTCCGAGTTGATCGCCAGCAGAAAATGTTGGCTGTGCAGCGATGAAGCAAAAAAATGGCACTTCTGCGCATGCGTATGCAGGGCAATGCACACGCGCAACGTACTTTCACAACGGCCAATGTAGTTTCACACATGGTCTAGCGAAGCTTTTCAGTCGCACTGCTGGCCGCAGAGTGATTGACATGAAATGGGCGTTTCTGGGTGTCAACTGACCGTTTTCAGGAAGTGTTCGGAAAAACGTACGTGTGCCAAGAAAAACGCAGGCATGGCTGGGCGAACGCAGGGCGTGTTCGTGATGTTAAAACAGGAACTGAGCAGTCTGAAGTCATCGCAAGCGCTGAGTAGGTCTGAAGCTACTCTGACACTGCACAAATTTATTTTGTAGCCGCTCTGCGATCCTTTCGTTTGCACTTCTGCTAAGCTAAAATACACTCCCAGTGGACGGTGGCATAGCGTTTGCATGGCTGCTAAAAACAGCTAGCGAGCGATCAACTCGGAATGACCCCCATAGTACCCACAGTAAACTACACTGGTGTTGGGAAACAATGGTTACTGTGATATACAGTGCTAACCTTTATATACCACCAATATACTCCATGGCGCTTTACAATTAGAAACAATTACAGTAGTAAGAAGGCTGGTTAGTAATAGACAATGAAAGTTGAGATCTCCAAATATCATTTTTTAACATAATAGGCTTACGTCACATTCTGTTTTCCTGGGTTGTTACTGCAAAGAAAGAATACAGCTGTGTTTTTAGCACAATGGTTTTCCATGCAAGAAGAGGGCAGAACTGAATAAATGAGGTGAGTGCGTCTTGCCTGCATATCTCCAGTCATTCATACTAATGCATTATTTCTGGGAACAAACCTGGTTTGTAAGCACAAAAACCTTAAAGCATTCCGTAGACAGCAACAGCAATTGTGAGTAAGAAAAAAAATATATTTCAGGACAAGACTCGCTGGTAACAGAAATACTTAGAACGTCACATGAGTGAAAATAATTTTTTGGAAATTTCTGATATTTATATTACAAAGAAATAAGAACAATGAATTTGTTTACAAGGGCACAAATGCTACTTGAGTAGGGACATGGTGCCCTCTAGTGGTAAGATCGAATCGCTTCATTCCTAAAGGAGCAAATGTGCTGGATAATTTCCATTTACAAGAGGGCAGAACTATACATATGTTGCACACTCATTTTGCGTCCATCTTAGGGGGTCATTCCGAGTTGATCGCTAGCTGCCGTTGTTCGCTGCGTAGCGATCAGTGAAAAAAACGGCTAATCTACGCATGCATATGCACCGCAATGCGCACGCGCAACGTACGGGAGCAAAGAGCATCGTGGTTTTGCACAGGTTCTAGCGACGCGATCGCAAGGAGATTGACTGGAAGAGAGCGTTTCTGGGTGTTAACTGACTGTTTTCTGGGAGTGTTTGGAAAAACGCAGGCGTGGCCGGGCGTTTGCTGGGCGAGTATCTGACGTCATTACCGTGTCACTCATTGCAGCAATCATAGCACAGGATAAGTAACTACAGGGCTGATCTTGTTTTGCACAAAATGTGTTTGCAGGCGCTCTGCTGCACAGGCGTTTGCACTCCTGTAAAGCGAAAATACACTCCCCCGTGGGCGGCGACTATGCGTTTGCACGGCTGCTAAAAACTGCTAGCGAGCGATCAACTCGGAATGACACCCTTAATGTCATTTCCCAGTGATGGGAAACAGGCAGCTGCATGCGGCCCTCTAAGAATTCGTTAGCAGCTTCCCGCTCCTTCCTACATTGTTGTCATAATTGTTATAACTTATACTGCTTGTGTAAAAGGCCTACTAATACAGTATGTTATTACAGGTAGGTGCTTTGTGAGCTTATGGATCAGTGGGTCGACGTGCACAATGTCGACATGGGAAAAGGGTCAATACAGGAAAAGGTCGACGTGAGTTTAAAAAAAAAAAATTGTGTAGTTTTTTTTCCGGAAAAAAAACGGGGACCCCAATTAGGACACTGCGTACACTTGCATGGCGAGCGAGCGGGCAAAGTGCCTAGTTCCGCTACTCCTGCACTCGACACAGGTTACTATTCCCAATCGTAGTACATGTGAATGGTAAAGTATAAAAAAGTTGATTTTTTTTTGTAAAAAACACATGTTGACCTTTTCCTGTTTCGACCATTGCTATATCGACCTTTTGACAATGTCGACCTTTTGTCCATGTCAACATGCAATGCATATGCTCACCAACAGTGGTCGACCTGTTGACTGTCGACCTTAGTACTGTCGACCTGTCAGCCGCAGACCCTTTGTGATTAGTTGCATCAAACACCCCTTCTCGGCGCGCCAGGCCCCGTGCGGTTTTACGTGAGCCGAGTGTCTTTGCATCTTTTTCACTCAAATCTGCATCTTGGGGTGGTTATACACTATGGCAATATCGACACAATATGTTGTTCCCGGCCGAATCAGAAGGACATACCATGCATTGTTAACGCCCAGAAGATATTGTACGTGACCCGGGGAAGTTTACTGAAGGACAGAACGATGGATTGTTCTGCCGTTCATTAAATCATTCTTGTGTGTATGGACAATACTATAAGTAGACTCGGCGAACGGCATATCAGCAGTGCAAGTCATAAACACTTCTAAGTTGTCATAACTATTACTTTGGACCGGTTCGGTATGTTACCCCAGTCATCGGGATGCCGACAGGCACATGCCCGACACTTGCATCCTGACATTGAAGATCCCAACCCCCAAAGACTCCCCTACTCTAACCCTCCGGTGGTAGTGGCTTGGGCCAAACCCCACCCCCACACCAATGCCTAACCCTAACTCCACCTAGAGCCTAATACCCCCCTCCTGCCCTCCTTCCCGGGCCCTAACAGTGTCCCCAATACCTTAAGGATGCTGGCTGTTGGAATTCTGTCGCCGGTCTCCCAAGTGGTGTCAGGATTCCTGCATTGGTCACATGACTGGAGGCATCCCGTCCATCGGGATGCTAAATGCATCCCGTTTGTACATTCCCCTTAATTAGAACTTTCCCTTTTTTCCACCTATAATAAGTCTTATTAGAGCCTCATATATGTCTTAAAAAGGTCATGGTAGAAAGGGGACTATGTTATTTCATGTTTCATATTTATTGTCCTTATTACATTATATACGTCTATAAATCCTACCTGCCGACCTTTTGGGACATGCTCCGCAGGAGATCTGGTGGCAAGTGCAAGTGGTGTAGGGATGCATTTTGAAACATTATTGACCCCTGCCCCCATGGCATAACACGGCATAACACTGCAGTATTAAAGCAGAAACACCTACAACAAAGTAGCCCCCTGGCGATAATATAATTAAATTTAATTAATTTTGATTCAAAATGTATATGTCCCAAATCTACATGCGACTCACTGTAAACAGGGGGACTTCTCAACGGTTCCGGTATGAATGGTCAACCATGTTATGGTCGACAGTCATTAGGTCGACCACTATTGGTCGACATTGACATGGTCAACATGGACACATGGTCGACACATGAAATGGTCGACACATGAAAAGGTCGACATGAGTTTTTTTTTACTTTTTTGGGTGTAGTTTTTTGCGTAAAGTGACTGGGAACCCCAATTAGTGCACCACGTCCCCTCGCATGGTGCCTTCGCTCCGCTACCGCTTCGCTCGGCACAGATTACCGTTCCAATCGTAGTCCACGTGGATCATAAAGTATGGAAAAGTTCCCCAAAAGTAAAAAAGTAAAAAAACTCATGTCGACCTTTTCATGTGTCGACCATTTTCATGTGTCGACCATGTGTCCATGTCGACCATGTCAGTGTCGACCAATAGTGGTCGACCTAATGACTGTCGACCATAACATGGTCGACCATGTGAACGGATACCCTTTCAACCTCCTACTTGCAATAGATAAAAACCAAAAAAAGAAAAAATACAGACCACGCTTGCAGATTTCTTATTATAATAATAGATTTATTTGTTAATCTTTACTTTTCTGTTGATACCATTATTAAAATAAAATAAAATCCTTCCCTTACCTCTACGACTAGTTTGCATGCAAAAATAGATTTAGCTAAAACCTCAACATTGTATAGATAAAAGAAAAAATCATAACACATTTAATATAACCATTCAGTGTTCTGCTCTCTATAATGACTTATTTAAACCTTCTTAGTGCACATAACATACAGCTGAATACAATTGTTTCACAATGTTTCAATCCAATGCTACAAACTATATCAGCTTCAATCTGATGTTCAGTCCCTCTATTTCACTCAAACTGAAACTGTATCCTTTGTTAGTAGATTAGTAGTAAAACAGTCATTGGAAAAGCACTTAATCAGAAGAAAATTAGTATTATGAATACTTGCTTCTAAGAGTTCATCTAACATGCAAATTTTCAATGACTTTTAATCCCCCTTGGGTCCAACGCTGGTTTAGTGCTCAGCAACAATAGATTAGTCAATTAAGCATGCATGCGTTTAGGTTACTTATCTCGAAGCAGCAGAGTTGTTAGAATCTCACAGCAGATAATTTAAACATGGCCATGTTATGATTACAGTTTTACCACTACTCCTCCTGGGTTCCGTTTCGTAGTACTCCCGGCTCTGGTGCCAAATACCCTTTTACGGAGAGCCTTATCCAGAGATTATTCAGGTTTTTCCCAATACTCGAGGCAAGTAGATGGTATGCTTGTTACGTGTAAGTTGGATAAAGAGACGCATTTCACCGCCTATAGGCATCGGCGGCTTCCTCAGTCAGACACTAATACACATAGTGATCACAGCAGCAGTGCCCCTTATACAATGTCCACTGTAGTGATAGTGCCCTTTATGCATTGCCCATGGGGGTAGTGCCCCTTATGCAGTGCCCATAGTAGTGGTGCCCCTTATGCAGTGATCCTTATGCCCCCAGGAGTGATGCCCATTATGCAGTGCCAACATTAGTAGTGACCCCAGTAGTAATGCCTCCAGTAGTAGTGCCCCCAATAGTAATTCCCCCTGTAGTAGTGCCCCCTGAGAAATGCCCCCTGTAGTAGTGCCCCTAGTAATGCCCCCTGTAGTAGTGCCCCTAGTAATGCCCCCTGTAGTAGTGGCCCCAGTGGTAAGGCCCCTTGTAGTAGTGCCTCCATTAGTAGAGCCTCCAGTTGTAATGCCCCCTGTAGCAATGCCCCAGTAGTACCCTCAGTATTAATGCCCCTTTGGTAATGCCCCCTGTAGTACTGCCCCTAGTAATGCACCCTGTAGTATTGCCCCCAGTATTAATACCCATTTGGTAATGCCCCCTGTAGTAGTGCCACTAGTAATGCACCCTGTAGTATTGCCCCCAGTATTAATACCCATTTGGTAATGCCCCCTGTAGTAGTGCCACTAGTAATGCCCCCAGTATTAATGTCCCTTTGGTAGTGCGGTGCCCCCTGTAGTAGTGCCCCTTACACACAACCCCCCCCCCAAAAAAAAAAACCCAATACTTACCTTAAGCCCCGCTCCGACATCTGACTGCTGTTGTTCGTCTGGTGCCCGTGCCACGGAACTCCCATAGTGCACACTGCGAGACTCGGGAGCCGGAGCTCAGGAGTGAGCTCCTGCCTCTGGCTACTGCTGTGGGGAGGAGTTGAGCGCTCGCTGGTAACAAACTCTCAGTAGGCGCCCGGCATCTCCCTGCTCACCAGGCATCTCCACGGATTAGGTGGACCGCAGGAGGCGGAACAGGTTCCGTCTCCAAATGGAACTGACAGAACGCAGTTCCGCCCTATTTTGTCTTGCTTTAACCCCTGGCTGAGTCCCCCCAAAAAACAGCCATGGCTGCTCTGTGCAAGACATGTGCCAGGCCAGGCCCCAATGCTTCTCCTTGCAGGTGGACTTCGTCAGTTGCAGTTTTCCTAGTATGACATGCTTCGGGACACTGCCTGGCATAGTTATCCCCAATTATCTTTCAGCACAGAGCACTTATCCTATACCCTTTTTAGACCGCATAGCCCGGTCACACCCAGGATTTGTACACGGTAGGGTGCAACCCGGCTGAGAACCCTTTCAAACTGGCGGCCCAGCTTATTGCTGGGTTGGTGAATTCACAGCTGATGCGCAGTCTATTCCTATTCTAGAACGGGTGCCGCGTCGCATTGACCCAGCTTACCCGTTCACACTGCACCCGTTTTAGGAAGCACAATATGCACTTGGGTCAAAAACTGGTTAGATAATAGGGAGCAGCGCGTTGTGGTTAATGGATCTTTTTCAACTTGGACTGAAGTGCTAAGTGGTGTGCCGCAAGGCTCAGTATTAGGACCGCTATTGTTCAATATTTTCATTAACGACCTAACAGAAGGTCTAGAGAGCATTGTGTCAATATATGCAGATGATACCAAATTGTGTAAGGCTATAAATACAGAGGAGGATGCCGAGTCTCTTCAGAACGACTTAGTTAAATTAGAAGCATGGGCAGCCAAATGGAGAATGCGCTTCAACACAGACAAGTGTAAGGTAATGCACTGTGGTAACAAGAACAAAAATTACACCTACCTACTAAATGGGGTAAAATTAGGGGATTCTGTACTGGAAAAGGACTTAGGTGTCCTCATAGATAGCAAGCTAAGCAGTAGTACCCAAAGTAGGACTGCAGCAAAGAAGGCTAATAAGATATTAGCATGCATAAAATGGGGAATTGATGCTAGGGACGAGAGTATTATACTCCCGTTATATAAATCACTAGTGAGGCCACACCTTGAATACTGTGTACAATTCTGGGCACTGTACTACAAAAAGGATATCCTGGAGCTAGAAAAGGTACAGAGGAGGGCGACCAAACTAATTAAGGGCATGGAGACGATGGAATACAAGGAAAGGCTTGAAAGACTAGGCATGTTTACATTGGAAAAGCGGAGACTAAGAGGGGATATGATCAACATCTACAAATATATAAGGGGACAATACACAGAGCTTGCGCGGGACCTGTTTTTGGTTAGATCAACACAGAGGACTCGTGGACACTCGCTCAGGTTAGAGGAGAGGAGATTCCGCACAATACGTCGTAAAGGCTTTTTCACGGTAAGGACAATACGTGTTTAGAATTTCCTGCCCAAGGGAGTTGTAATGGCGGAATCTGTCAACACCTTCAAGAATGGGTTAGATAAATTCCTAATGGATAAGGATATCCAGGGGTATGGTGCATAGTCATGCATTATAGTTACTATAAATAGGGATAAAATGCAACGGCTGACAGCAGCATCAGTCAGAAATTTTAGTCAAATCATCATGCATAGGAGACCACAAATAGGTTGAACTCGTCTTTTTTCAACCTCAGATACTATGTTACTATGCTACTATGTTACTATTTCAAATGGCCCCTTTCAGAATGCACTGCAACCCAAGTTGCTGTGTGTTCATGTGTAATATAACCAGGGTTATTGCTGGCAGTCTGAGAGGGGTACTAGTGAGAATGTGTAAGACTGATGTAATAATATCTGCTTTTTATGCATGAAAGGATTGTGTTATATGTACTATACCCTTACCCGGGCTGTACTAAAAACATAGTAGGCCCTGGGCAAAACAATTAACTGGGGCCCCTACATACCCATTCATATATAGACAATAATAAAAAATTATAACGTGCCCCTCCTGTGCCGTCTCTCCACAAGCTTCCATACAGCGAATGGCTGTCAGCACACAATCCATCCATCAGATGACAGCCATTCCATATCTGCCTGCAGGCTGAGAGACAGGTAGAGAGGCCCCGCCTGCCCCTGCTTGTAAGTCTGTAGAAGCTGCCCAGTGTGCCCCATTTTGTATTTCTAAATCATATCTATTATATAAAGCTGTAAGGCAGGGATGGGAAACCTTTGGCCCTCCAGCTGTTGTTGAACTACACTTCCCAGCATGCCCTGCAACAGTTTTAGCATGGCCAAATTGCAAAACTGTTGCAGGGCATGCTGGTATGTGTAGTTCAGCAACAGCTGGAGGGCCAAAGGTTCCCCATCCCTGCTGTAAGGCATGTGTCTAACACCTCCGCGCCCTCACAGCTCTCACTGGTAGCTGCCTGCTAGACACAGCCTCACTTGTCCACCAGCTTGTGATGCACAATGCAGAGCACTGTCCCTTGAGTCCATACGGCCCACCTATCTGACAATTGGTAAGTGCACACACACTTACCAATCGTCCACCCGGTGTGTCGTGCCTGATGTCACAACTGAGCAGGCATTAAAATGTCCCCGCTCAGCTGTGATTTCACTTACTACCGTAGTAGCAATCCCTGCAGCAAGTGTACACAAAGCCAGATGCGCCAATATATATTGCCCATCGGCTGTGCTGCAGGGCCAACGCAATATGTCTGTGGACGACGTTGTTCAGACATATCGGGGGTACACACCCGCCCACGGGCTCACGCTATATCAGCCATTCAGTTGAACATTCAGTATATCGCTCAATGTGTTCCCAGCTGTAGAAATATAGAGACAAGAGGGCAGCCTCTGTAGCTAGTGACCTGGGAAATCATGGGGCAAAATTACTGTCACCAGGCCAGCTACTGTATGATGCAATTCCCAACGTTCCGCGTCTACTAATTCCATTCATATAAATATGATCTCTAAAGCCACAGAGGATAAGGGACAATGAGGAGACCTGCATCTTACAGGCTGCTAAATGTGACAGGGCTGAGTTGGTCGGTATGGAAAGTCAGGGACAGAAATTTCCAGGGGCAGGTCTCTGAAAACTAATACTAAATCCCTGTAATCATGTTTCTGTTACATCCTCCCTGCAGTGATGGCTCCTGAGTAGTGTGTGAGTGAGACACTGACTTTGTGACTGTGACACTCAGTGACTGAGCGCACTGATCTATCACTCATATTACAGTCAGTTACTAACACTCCATGCATGTGACCATGCGCATGCGCAGTCCGGATGCCGCGGCCGCAGCAGTGAGGGCAGGGGAGTATGGCAGCGTCTGCTTCACTACGTCATGCAGCGCGCCGGAAGTGCGGTATCCATGCTCTAACAGTGACCTTCTTGGCTGCATGTGAGAGGGAGCAGAGCCGGGAGGATGCTGAGGAGTCTCCTGCTGACCTGTGGGAGGAACGGGGCTGGGATAAGGGTCAGTGATACCCCTAGTGCCTCTATAACGGGACTGTCATCCTGCTCTCAGGGGCTCTTCACCTGCAGTAGGGATAGGGTTAGACAGTATGTGGGAAGAAGTCATATTTATATTATATACACATACACACATACAGTATATATGTGTGTTATATAA
Source organism: Pseudophryne corroboree (assembly GCF_028390025.1). Lineage (NCBI taxonomy): Eukaryota > Metazoa > Chordata > Amphibia > Anura > Myobatrachidae > Pseudophryne > Pseudophryne corroboree. The sequence goes on along the minus strand of NC_086449.1, from coordinate 90,465,739 downwards.
TTATGATATAATGTGTGTGAGACGAAATAGTGCAGTTCTGTATTTTGAATCCAGGTACTTTAAGAGGTGGCCATTGAATGGGGGCTGTGTTTTGGCAATTTGCATAATTTGCTCCCAGCACTGTGACGCATTGCCGCTAATGGCAGCATCACATGCAGTAGGCGTGGTTATGATGATGTTTCAGATGGATCTCTTGCACCAGATATGGGGCTACTGCACGTGTACTAATAGTGATACTGGTTACTTGCACAAGTGGATTCGTGGGGACAGTGTGTCCGCATTAATGCCTTTAACTCTGCATATGGGCAGGTATCCGCATTTAGGGGCAGATTTATTAAAGCTTAGAGAGATGCGTTTGAAATATGACTGCTGATTGGTGCTTTATCTCCAAATTTTCATACATCTCCCTAGTTCTGTGCACACGGCGCTAGACTTGCATGCAGCTGTATATCGCTAGCACAGTGGGCAGTATGCTTGACGGACTGATGAATTTTATCAGCATTTATCACCTTTTTTTTTTCTTGCAGCTTTTCTCCTCTTTCTCGTCTGAACCTGCCATTCCCCCAAACCTTATTCTTCCGGCTGGACTGAAAGATGGACCTACCAAATGTACGTGAGCTATATGTTACCTTTTCTTCACTTAAGATGCATTTTTGGCAAAAGAAAAGACGCCTGAAGTTAGCAGAGTTGTACGGGAACTACCTCACTCACGCCAGGCATCTCGCGGTGCATGGCATATTGAGGCTCACATTGTGAGGATGCATCTGTAAGTGCTCATTAGTATACAAGTTTATTACAAACTACAAAATGCAATATGGGCTAAATGAGTCTTTTTTGCAAGTATAGCCCATGTTCTTATTTGTTGTCCATATACACGCTCTGTAGAATGTTTATAGCACTTGCTCTTGAGCAGATGCCGCTGTTGTCAGGGGCTGGTCTTTGCAGTGATTCCTCTGTTTGTAGTCAGCCTCCACTACCCCATCATTTGCTAACATCACCAAGTTCAAACGGACTGGCACAAATTAATATCATTTTATTGATCTAGACACAGGTTGGTGTTGGGTTCTTTTGAACCTATGAAAAGCAAGGATTTAGCTTTGTATAGTATTATGCACAATATGCCCTTACATCCCAGCAGGTTTTTATAGGACTGTACTATGGCACGCAATCTTTACATGCTATTGGACCTTGCCTGTAAAACATCTTATCTTGTGATCCACTTTCCCAGACCCCATTGTTTGCATCTATAAATGACTGTCCATCTGGGTGGGGAGAAAACAGGTAGTGCTGGACACATGTTCATATTTTGTCTCTACATCATGGGCCCCCTTCTTCTGTCTGTGTTGGCACTGATACAGCGAGGTAATCGGCTCCAGTCACTGGTCACTCACAGAAGGGGGGAACGTTATGGCTGATACAGTGACAGTAGAAGAGGCTGGAGTGGAGGAATACACCGTCCTACTCCTCACACTGTATGTCGCCTCTCTGCAGTGATTACAGCTCTTCAATGATCATTGATGTCTTTATCTTGTGCACAATGGTTTACAGATCAGTTCATCTTTTACATTGAATTAAACTCTTTGCAATGAACCCAATGAGCCAGCCATATTCAGACATGCACATTATTTATTAGATCACTGCCTCATGCCTCAATAATGTCTCTAATTCAGAGTTAATTGATGGCTACATGTAGGTGATAATTCTATTTTAAACTTTGTCTTTATGTGCCCGTGGTGTTGGAAAGTTGCATTGGTTGGGAAGCTGTACCAAGTGCTGCGTCTACAAGATACCTAATTATGCTTTGTTGTCTGTCTTTTCCTAATGCTTTAGTTCTTCGCCCTCCTGTGGACATCTCTAAACCTGTCCTGCGAGCATGTAAGCTCCCAGTTCCTTCTCACTTGTCACCCATAACAGTTTGGTTGGAGTCCTTAAATAGCCATCCAGAAGATGAACTGCAAGGTCTGGTCCATCTACATCCTGATGTGTTCGATGTCCCTCCCAGGTCAGATGTCTGTCTGTGTATCAAATAAATAAGCTAAGAAGTAGAAGAAGCCTTTTGTGAAAAATAAGTACAACCTGTGGTTCTGTAGCTTGTAGGTTCACTCATGCTTTCGGGGCTGCTTCAGTCCAGGAACATCAAAGGGCATTTGGGTATGCGTAGCTATCTTAGAGATCTCACTGAAGCATCTCAAGGGGTTGAGATCTGGACTGTAAAGCCAAAACTTTATTTATTTTTTCAGCCATTGAGTTGTAGATTTTCTGATGAGCTAAAGATCATTGTTGTATGGAAAATACATTCACACGACTATAAGGCTTAGTACCAAGGAGAGTGAGAGGTATTGAGAGATGGTCCTGGCTGGTGATCATGACTCCCGCTGGAATGTTGGCGGTGTGGAGGAATCAATCTGCTGCTGAGCTCTCAATCGATGTAGAAGTCTGTGGGGTAAATTTATGAAGCAGTGATAAGAGTAGAGATGTGAGCCAGTGGAGAAGTTTCCCATGGCAACCAATCAGCATTAAAGTAACATTTATCATTTGCATGCTATACAATTATACAGAGCAGCTGATTGGTTGCCATGGCAAACTTCTCCACTCTTATCACTGCTTCATACATTTATTCCTATATGCCTTAGCACCAAAGTGCAATCCCCTATCGCAGGGCGAGTCCAGGACTGTACTTACTACTGTCATTAAGTCAAACAGAAGACTGAGCTGTTGTCATAGAATCCTGGGTATAGTTCTCAGATCTAGGGAAGCATCAATTCAGTGACCTGTGTGCTTTTTTACATTTTTGTACCCCATACCCCCCATTGTTTTTTGCACCCAGTATGGTTGTGATGTTTAATGTGATTTAAGTCATTTTTGTGAGCCTTAAAGTGGGTACACACTTATGCTGGGTATACACCTACAGATATATCTGCAGATATTTCTTAAGACTGATTGGGCAGTGTGCTGTGCATACACACTGCCTGATCCGTCGGTGACGGACATCATGAACTGCGCGGGCATTTACACACACCTGTCCAGTTCAGCAGTCAGTCACCGCCGGCTGCTGCAGCTTGTGTATGGGCGGTTGGCTGACCGTCCGTACACGCACACCGATGTGCCAATATATCTAACGATATATATTGCCTGTCGACTGTGCAGCAGGGCCGACGTGGTATGTCTGTGAACGACGGGACGGAGTTCACAGACCTATCACTTGTACACACTTGCTGATGGACCCGCAGTATATTCGCCGTTCAAGAGAACGGACGATATATCTTCCATTGTGTACGCACCTTTAGCCATATAGTGAACTATGTTGCTCGTTATCCCCATCCTGAGCGATATAGTTTACTATCTTGCCTAGTGTGTATGCCGCCGATGCCAAGCGATGCATGACCCCACGGGTTGTCGACAACCCTCGGTCTTGGCCGTGCATGCAGCTCAATTTGGATTTATCCAAAGCTGCATGCTCCGGTGATATCGCACAGTGTTTATGCCCGCTGTCGCCCAGCCTGGGAGGGGAAACACTGGGCGATGTCGCTCGCTGAGCACATTGCCTAGTGTGTACCCACCTTTACAAATTAAGTTTATATTGTTGTCATGTTGCTGCGGATATTGGCCTAGGTATGAATTTCTTATCCATGTGCTAGTATTTCTATACATATTTGTTATTATACCGTATATATACATGCAGCCCTCTTTTATAGGATTGATGTCATTCATCAAGTTGTAACATGGCAGCGAAACTTCAAAAGGATTGTAAGTATCCCAGTTTATTTTCTAAGGTTTTTATACCCAGTGGAAATCTAGCTAGTGCTGCAATGTACAAGAAACTAAGGAGATACATAGGTAGTAGGTTCATGTGCTGCGTAACTACCGGTTATACATCAAACCTCCGCTGCATTACACATTAGTAACAGTTGTTGACCTAAATAGTACCTTGGAATAAAAGTTTACAGTGTGCTCTCCAATGGTCCTACCGGCAAAATTTCCCAGCCGCTCGGCACTCTGACATGGTTAAAAGTCGTGCTTCCCTGAAATTATTTAAGGTGGGCATACACTACAATTATCTGGCAGATAATCTGTGGTTGGAATGAAAACCTGGTAATAGATGAGAGCAACGGACAATCAACCATTTGCTAGTGAACACTGGAAAATGGACAAAACCTGTCATTTATACAAATTGTTTGAATCAGGGACAGGTTTTGTCCATTTTCCAGTGTTTGCTAGCAAATGGTCGATTGTCAGTTGCACAATTCTTTCTAGTCCAGGGCTTGCTCTCTGTACATACCCTCTATTTGCATTTGGAAGTTACTGGCTGCCACATACAAGGTAATTGCTTGCTGAGCTGACACCTCCGCTGATGTCCATGTACAGGCACCAGCCTTACACGGCTGCTACAGTGCTTCCTCACGCCCTTCCAGTCAGTCCCTTCTCCACCTGTGTGTAGGTTGTACGATCGCGTATAATGTACTTTGTTTCTTAGAGTTATGCCAAGGCAAAGACTCGGGCAGAGGTCCGAGGAGGAGGCAGGAAGCCCTGGAGACAGAAAGGAACTGGACGAGCTCGGCACGGAAGCATCAGATCCCCTCTGTGGAGAGGAGGTCAGTCTTCATACGTTACATATGTTGTGTTGTAAAAGTTTTCCCATATTATTTATATAATTGCGTTATAAGGGGAAGAAATAATGTGTACATATATATATTGCAGCCCTTGTGATGCTCCACTATTATATTAGTTTTCATTCCGGAGAGGACGGTCTGTATGTAAATGATATAAGTCTTTAGATCCATCTAGATCTGCATACCCTCCAACTGTACCTTTTTTTTTTATTGCCTGAACCTGCCAAAAAGGGCTTTGTACCGATTTTTTTACTCTACAAATTAACATTGAAAGTATAGGAAAGGCTGCGTGACCACGCCTCCTTTACTCATGGCCACTCCCCCTTTCCTAATTTGTACCGGCTTTCATGTGTAAAATGTTGGAGGGTATGGATCTGCACCACTCCCTGCACTTAGAGCTGCGGAAGGATCAGAAAAATAATGAAAGGACAGTTCTGAACTGGTGTCTCATTAACGGGTGACACTCGATTTCCCGGCTGTCGGGATCCCGACGCTGAGCATACCGGCGCCGAGATACCGACAACTATTTTCTCTCTTGGTGTGTCCATGACACCCCTGGAGGGAGGATAAATAGCGTGGCCCGCGCCCGTGTCGAGTGCATCGAGCCCGCAAGGGGCTCTTTTGCGCTCGCCCAGCTGCCGCTTTCTGACGGTCAGGATCCCGGCACCGGTATGCTGGACGCCGGGATCCCGAGCGTCGGTGAATTGTATTACACCCCTCTTTGACAAATATAATTTAGCATTATGTTTTTATGGATGTACATAATGTGTATTTTGTAGCTGTCTTTATTGGTATACGTTGTGCAACATATACAGAGCTGTAATATAACTGATTACAGGGACAGATGTGTCCTTATACGCTATTGTTGCAGTCGCGCCAAACGTCACTTCTCGGCACGCCAGGTCCTGTGTAACTCGGCTTGCGCTGAACCTTTTTTTGTTCAGTTCCTCATATTCAGGGAGCTCAGTAATAGCCTTTCACACCGCATTGCCAGGTCGCACCTGGGATTTTGTACATTGGTCCAACCCCGGTGAGACCCGGCTGAGACTCCTTTCAGACTGGCGGCCTGACCTGGCTTATTGCTGGGACGATGACGTCACCACGTGCCGAGGCGGTGGTTGAAGAGGAGATCACCTCTGAGCGCCGGCTCTTCCATTGCTGTCAACGCGTGTTCAACCCTGCCCGATATCTGGGTTTAAATGTCAGGTCACTGGATCCGGGTTATTTCAGTTGGGTGCTTTCACACCGCTCTTTCACACTGGGTGCTTTGTGCACATTCACAAGAAATAACCTGGGATATTGCTGGCAGTGTGTAAGGGGTACAAGTAAATCAGGTGCTGATAAATGACTGTGTAGTACTGTAGTGTATGCTGACCCATGGCCGTGTGTTGTCTGCAGGTGGAGTAGCTCATGGCCCCCGGGGCCCGACAAGTTATTATTACATGTTACCCATGAAGCTCCGTGTTCTGGGGCTGAAGACTGCATTAACCACAAAACTGGCTCAGGTGAGGTTCTAAGCACCCATTATTACAGTGCTAGCCGCTTGCACGCCTCTCGTTCTGTATGGTGTTAGGGCCCTGGGAATCCCGTCACCTGTGCATCAGCCGTTGGATTACCCAATTGTTGATTGAAAAATGCACATTCCTCTCTTCCTCCTTTTGGGACGACATACGCTGAAGGCTTCCATATGACCTTTTACTAACAGAATAGTCCCATGTAACCTTCGTTAGCTCTTCTCATCCGTTCTACCTTCTCCACTCCCTGGCCAGCTGCCCCAGCTCAGACTCCTCCATACAGCTGACTCCTATGCAGGCTGTCTGCAGAGGAACGTTCACATTTGGAATATATCTGATTGCTAGTAAACTGGGAACATAACAGGCCGGCAGGAGATGGAGATTGAATACAGTAACGTTGCTCACACCCTAATAAAACACATTAGATTACTCCAGTTTAGCGGGATAGGAATGGAATGCTGAGCACGTATGTCACCAGGTGACCCCTGATCTCTCCTGCTTCCTCCACACACTCTCTTACCTGTGACTGCTGATGTTTCCCCTGCAGAATGATCTTCACATAATCGATTCTATTGAGATCTCCTCCCCAGACCCCGAATACTTTATTGACCTCCTAAAACAGCACCAATGGGGCGAGTCCGTGCTGATAGTTGACAGGTATGTACCCATGAGGGGTGTGGAACAAAACATTGATGGTCTGAATGTCTGCAAATGTCCATGTAGAGAGTAAGCATGTCAACAATAACCGTAGCGTAATCCCAAACCTGTAATGTTGACATGGAGTGTGGCGACATTATCTCCATGTCAACATTCTGATTGAAGCATGTTTGCATTATGTGTGTATTGACATCTTGATTGCATCCCACCTATGAGATAGATGTATGTTTGTACAGTTGTTTGTAATATCTGTTCATGACCAGCAGAGGGAGCTGTAGCCTATCTGCTCACTCCACAGTGCTGCTGGACAAATACTGTATGTACTGTACCAAACAGTGCTGTGACTAAAAAGAATGCTTTACTGTGTGTGTGAGAACTTAGTCTATGCGCAGTATCTTTATCTGCGACTCACTTTGCTGGTGGAATATAGTTCTGTGGTATTATAGGCTGGGCAGAAATAGCTGTGCTGTGGATGATTTCTGTCCAGCACATTGAGGGTTAATCTGTAAAGAGGATTTAGGGGAAAATTGAATAAAAGTGAATAGTGTTATTGATCTACAGTGATGCTTGAAAGTTTGTGAACTCTTCATTAATTTCTATAAATTCTGTATATCTGCTGCAATTTGGCTTTAAACTACCTCAGATTTTCACATAAATCCTAAAAGTAGATACAGAGAACTAAATCAAACAAATGAGACAAAAAAAAAAGTTAGACGTGCTCATTTTATATTGAGGAAAATTATCCAATATCACATATCTGTGAGTGGCAAAAGTATGTGAGCATTTGCTTTCAGTATCTGGTGTATGACGCCCTTGTGCAGCGATAACCGCAGCTAAACGTTTCTGGTAGTTGTTGATTACATCGGCTTGGAGGAATTTTACCCCGTTCCTCTGTACAAAACAGCTTCAACTCTATTATGTTGGTGGGGTTCCTCCCATGAACTGCTCGCTTCAGGTCCCTCCACAACATTTGGATTGGATTATGGTCAGGACTTTGACTTGGCCATGCCCAAACTTTCAATTTATTCTTCTTTAACCATTCTTTGGTCGAATGACTTGTGTGCTTTCAGTCATTGTCTTGCTGCATGAACCACATTCTCTTGAGATGCAGCCAGAGGCGGATTGGCCATAGGGTTCACAGGGAAGATTCCCGGTGGGCCGACGCACCCATTGGGCCTGTTTTGTTTGAGGACATGTGGTCCCTTTTTATAGACATAATGAATAAGATGCAAAATAATTCAGAATTCATTGTCCCATCAATGATAGAAAGTAATCCTGGGTCAGATGCAGCAAAACAGGCCTAAACCATGATACCACTACCACCATGCTTTGCAGATAGTATGATGTTTTTATGCTGGAATGTTGTGTTCTCCTTTCTCAAAACATAATGTTTCTCATTTAAACCAAATATCTCTATTTTGCACTCGCCTGTCCACAAAGCATTGTTCCAATAACCTTCTGGCTTGTCCAGGTAATCTTTAGCAAACTGCAGATGGGCAGCAATGTACTTTTTGGAGAGCAGCGGATTTCTCAGTGCAATCCTGCAGTGCTCACCATTGTTGCTCAGTGGCCTCCAGATGCCTTTGTGACTTTGCAAACTATTAAGACGCCTTCCTCTTGGCGTGACCTATGTTGTTAGACCACTCCTGGGGATGGTAATAATGGTGTGGAATTTCCTGCATTCGTACACAATGTGTCTGACTATTGATTGGTGGAATCCAAACTCTTTAGAGATGGTTTTGGAACCTTTTCCAGCCTGGTGACCAGGCTGGAAAACTCTTCTTCTGAGGTCCTCACAGCACAAAGGTCTCCTTTGTTCGTGTTAAACTTATGACTATGATACCCTTCAACAAACTTGTGTTGTGAACATCAGACTTTGATAGATCGCTGTTCTTTTAAAAAGACAAGTTGTCCACTCACACCTGATTGTCGTCCCATAGATTGAAAGTACCTGACTCTAATTTCACTTTCAAAATATCTGCCAATAGATATGATATTGGATCATTTTCTTTAAAAAAAAATTACCACGTCTAATTCTTTTGTGTCATTTGTTTAATTTGGTTCTCTTTATCTAATTTTAGGACTTGTGTGAAAATATGAGTTTTAGGCCAAATTTCAGCAGAAATATAGAAAATTCTGAAGGGTTCACAAACTTTCAAGCACCACTATTTGCTTCATCTGTGTTCAGAGTCTCAAATGTCTTTGAAGTAATGCTACATTGTTTCATGGATTAATAAATCATAGATCATCACTTTTCCTTTGTAATGGGCTGCATACTGTAATACATTGGAGGTCAGTGATTGAGAGAGAGGGTTCTGCCCTTGTGAGCTTACAATCTAGAGTACTCCTTTATTTTCTGACTGCATGTGTGATTTAGATTATTACATTTTTTCCACCTTTCAACCCTTTTTCCATAAACCAGCAGAAAGTATGATACATGTGTATAGCTGTGTATTCTTACTGTAATATCCAATGTATAGGTGATAAAAACTATGCTTCATTAGAAGTAAGTGACGGGGGGGGAGTGGGCAGCATGGTATTTACCTGGTAGTGCCAACATGGTACGTGTGCTTTCCTGTGTCCCTTTTTGAAATATTTAAAATTGTTGGCAACTACGGTATAATCTGGGTTACCTGTAATTGTAAATCGACACTAAAGTCAAAGTAGGCGAGTGTTTTGTGTATATGTAGAAAAGTAATGGCTTCTTGTGTCAATGTTATTTGTAGTTTATCTTCTTGTTGCCAATCCCTGTGCAACCGGTCTTACACTGCATCAGGAGGTATTGTCTAAAACGGTGCCCTGATTGTTCCGCTGTATACACTGCCCTTTCTCTGCTCTCTTTAACAGCAGTGAGAATATGCCCGAAAATATATACAATGCAACGGTCAATTTGCAGAAGATAACTGTAATCCCAGCCATAGGTAAGAGTTTCATATGTGATATTTCTGCTTTTTAGTAAGGATTGGATAAGGGAGACACTATGATTGGCTGAACCAACACTAACGTAAAGGCTGCCTATCCAATCACTCGGGATCAGTGATGACATTGAGACGCAAAGTGGCGATAAAGAGGAATTGCGTCTCATTTCACAAAAAATGGGCAATTCTTTACTGTGCAAATTATTATTATTATTGCAGTTGATTTGTAAGGGTGGATACACGCTAGAGTGATATAGATACAATTTGCAATTGTAACGACATATCGTGCATATCACCTAATGTACGCAGGATCGCGCTCCCGTGGGTCGCATGCAATGTCGCCTTGTCGGCCATGCTGTATGGCCAATCAGACGATCTCATATGTGGCGCAGTGTAATGAAGGACGGAACGAGATGTTCTGCCGTTCATTACATCGCTTAGTGTGTCTTGGCATGGTGCAGGGCGAAGGGAAGAGCTTTGGTCTGATGCCGGTCGTCCTAGTATGTACACACCCTTAGTCAACACATTGCTGCATCCCAGGGACAACTTTGGGTGCATACATAAATAGGGACATAGGGGGTTATTTAGGTTTACTAGCAAACTAAAAAAGCACACTAATGGGCAAAACCATGCTACACTGCAGGTGGGGGCAGATGTAACATGTGCAGAGAGAATTAGATTTGAGGGTGTTATTTTGTTTCTGTGCAGGGTAAATACTGGCTGCTTTACTTTTACGCTGCAATTTAGATTTCAGTTTGAACACACCCCACCCAAATCTCTCTCTCTGCACATGTTACATCTGCCCCACCCTGCAGTGCACATGGTTTTGCCCATTAGTGTGCATTTTTGGTTTGCTAATAAACCTGAATAATGCCCTTAGAACGCAGAGCAAATAAATCCAGACATGACATAAATGGATATGGATAGTCTGTCACTAGTGAACTTTCTATCTAATGGGAACAGGGCACAGCTAAGACTGGAAGAGTTGAGTATGGCTCCGAGCGATGCGGAGCACAGGTGTGAGGACTTACCAGTGCCATAGTGTAGAAGCTGTGGGAGAGACAGATTGTGGGTGGAAGGGAATTTCATCAGTCAGTAGGAAAATGGTAAAAGTCAGGGAGGGTCAGGTGAGAGGGTGTGAGGGAGGCGAATTACAACATTACCATATAGAAATCACATAAAACAAACCGTAGACTTGCAGTAATAAGTGTAGCAAGTCTGCCTTCCGGGGTTCAGAGAGAAGTCAGCGTTGTATATTGGAAGCCAACATAGGCATGGATGAAAGGCGTCAGCAGCAGCAGCAGCTGGAGGTGGTCACAGAATCGGAGGTCAGCGTGCCCACTGCATACAAGCCAGAGGCTAGTGGGGGGGGGAGGCGGCATATTGGAATCGGGGGCCCAGGCTCTATTACATATGGGAATTCTAGATAAGACTTTTCAAAAATGTAATGTACCCTGCACCGAGACCAAATAGATTGTTTACATATTAATTAACCAGCTAGCTAATAATTTTCCCATAGTAATTTGGGTTTATTTTGCTGGAGGTGCTCCAACAATCAGTTATACCTTGAAGATACGCAGAAACCGGCAGTTTACCGGAAAAAACAGGGATTGCCTTTTTTGGAGCACTCTTTTCAATGAATTGATTTTAAATTGATATGATTAGTACTTTAAAACGTAACTTTTAATGACACTCTTTAAAATAAAGAGGGTGAAAATTTAATTCATAGCTGTCCTACATATTGACGCATCCCCCCACAAAAATTCATAAGCAAATGGCTATTTTAACAATTCACATCATTATCGTTATGGTGACTCGTATTCAGTGTGAGAAAATCTTTCTAAACTAAATTGAAATACATATATTCAAAACTCAGATGAATTGATTATCTCAGTCAACAGCTTAATATTGTAATCAAATTGCTATATATTATTTTTACATAGATAATATTCTGGAATTCGCATCACTGCTTAAAGCAAATTATATAGAGCATGCTGCTTCAATATAGTTTATACCACTATTCTTGCAAATAATATAAATGCGGTCACGTCCTGTTGGCTGTAAATGTGGTACAAACCACAATTTTCCAAAAATTAATAAGGTGGTATAGATAACTAAACACTTAGTGATTTTCACAGACGCTTAAGTGACTAATACAGTACCAAACATGATTGACCTGTATGGTTCAGTTCTTTAGTCAGCAGAAATATGTTACCTGTTGTTAGCTGGAATTAGCGTGATCCCAATTCAATGCGTCACACTGGTCTGTTATTATCACCTAATTAGGAATCAGCAGAGAGTTGGTACCGCGACCTGTAACAGTGGTTAACAATTCCTACGAGGTGCAAAGTGGTCCTGATTTTAAACAGTATCAAATGATGTAACGCAAATCATAACCCTCAAAACCTTGATAAAGTAGCAGAAATAATTCAGAACCTGATTTATGGTTTTATAGATACTAACGTAACTGGCTCTCTTAGTTCAATTCTTAATCAACAGAGAATATATTCCCTATTGTTAGCTAGAAATACCGTGATTACAGTTCAATCTGCCATGCCCGTCTGTTATTGTGACATGATTAGGAATCAACTAAGTTAATAATGCAGCCGATAACCAGTGTCAACCTTTCCTACAAGGTGCAGAGTAATAGTGATTTTCGGCAACAATAGATGTATATTGGCCAATTACAAACACTCAGGCTGTAAGCACAGTATAAACACGTTACTTAGTGTCTCTGCATTCAGACCTCTAGATGGAAAAATAAAGGACATTAATCTGCTGTTAAAGAGTGTTAGTTCAACAGCTAATTTGTGGCATATATGTAGCAGCTGCAATTTTAAAGAGTGTCATTAAAAGTTACGTTTTAAAGTACTAATTATATCAATTTAAAATCAATTCATTGAAAAGAGTGCTCCAAAAAAGGCAATCCCTGTTTTTTCCGGTAAACTGCCGGTTTCTGCGTAAATTCTAGATAAGAGCAGGCAGTAATAGTCAAGGTGGGACATGATGAGCGAATAGATAAGGTTTGGTTGCTTTTTGGGTGATAAAGATTACTGTACTGGGAGACCTTAGATGTGTGTAATAAAATAAAAGGGAAAGACAAGTGTGACTCTCAGGCAGCTGGCTCTGGGAGGAGCAAGGTAATAAACTCTGACCATATTGCGCTGTATATAGCATTAGTACATCCATATGGAGTTTTCACATCATCAGACTTTTGTTTATATCTGTGCAGTGTAAATATACTTTATGATCTGCACTATGTAAAAAGCACTTAATAATTTCATCAGTAGTTGGATTTAAATTGAAAGGTTTTAAAGCTTCAGCAGCCTTAAATGTGATGCGTACCCCTGGCTGAATAACTACAGCTGTGGCCTCTGTCCTGGAGGCTTGGCCGCACATGAGGCCAAAGAGGGCGTCCCAAGGGTCCATGTGAGGTTCACTGACCACAGTTACATCCTGGGATAACTTTCTTGGCCAGATATGACCCACGGACACAGAGGCTCGTGGCTGCTCGCCATATTGTTCATTTAGCCAGCGGGTATCCTAAATGCATTCCCCCATAAGCCTGTGATAACCTCTCCTCTGTCTCGCTGGGCCAGGTCTGAGTGTCTACAGCATGCTGAAGCACGATACTGTTCTGCTGACAGTTGGAGCCGTGGATTTCTTGGAAGAGAAGCTCCTGTGGCAAGACTCTCGCTACACCGCCCTCTACCCTTTCAGATTACCGTACAGCGATTTCCCTTGAGCAAGTGCAGTTTTATTTTGCTTTTTCTTTGTAAATACAGAAAACTTTTTTGAAATAAAAGTATGAGCAAAAGTGTCTCCTGTGACTTTATATTCTGTCTGATCCATGTAAGGCAATGTGAACTGTATCATGGTGTTACATCTACTTTACATTGAAGGAAATGACAAAGTAATGTTTATATATTTTATTTTAAAAATTAAATCTGGAAATGTAAGTGTTAAATTCGCTCAGACTTGAGGCTACAGTATAATGGATCAGCATAACATGAATAGCACTCAAATAACAGTCATAATATAATAATGTAAGGAGTTATAATAGTAAGCAGGAAAACGCACACACTGTACCTGCGCTCACAACGACCAATATACACACATGCAACTGAACCCCATACTGTGATAAGGTAAAACGTTTTATGTTCCCAATTTCTTTCTTCCCTGCACTGCTTCACTTACCCCACACCGTCCTACCCAATACTGCTTCACTTACCCCACACCGTCCTCCCTTTTGCTCCCTCACTTACCCAACAACGTCCTGCCCTGCACTGCCTCACTTGCCCCACACCGTCCTCTCCTGCACTGCATCACTTGCCCCACACCATACTCCCCTGCACCGCATCACTTGCCCCACACCGTCCTCCCGGGCCATGCTTCACTTACCCCTCTCCGGCCTGCCTGGCACTGCTTCGCTTACCCGACACTGTCCTCCCTGGCCCTGCCTCACTTTCCCCACACCGTCCTCCCTGGCCATGCTTCACTTACCCCACATTGTCCTTCCCGGCCTTACTTCATTGACCCAATACCATCTGCTATGCTTGTCCTGTACCCTTCTCTGCTGCACTGCTTCACCTGTCCCCATACCATCCTCTTGTACTACTTCATTTACCCCTTTAGTATAATACATGCAGAACATTTTTGTCAACTGCCAGAGTTAGGCTTTTGCAGTGTTCAACAGTAATGGAAACCTGAGCTGCTGATTACGCCTTATACGCTTTATACATAGGCAAAGGAGTGGGGCAGATAGCATGCTGGGCAATTTCGTTTGTACCAAAAATTTGAATTTTCTCAATATTCTGTAGCTCTGTACTGCAGAAGCTCATACTTTGTGACTAAACGTATTAGCTTTTGTCTTTTCATGTGGAAAAATGTCACGTGAGCTTCTTTCACAGTCTAAGGTATAATAAATGGTTGTAATAAGCAAATGTCACATAACTAAACTTAAAGGGAAGTTAGCTTTGTATTCTCTTTAAAATGTAAAATAAATTATATTCTTGTCCTTAAATACAAATCAAGTAGAGAGCAGAATAAATGTACACAGCAGTGACTTACTAAGTAAACAAACAGTTTGCAAATCATCCCCCTTTATCACCTCCCCTCCTGTGTGTTCTATGTGGAGATTCATTTATGCATGAGTATTATTTTCTTAGTAAATGTCCCTTATATCCACTCATTCCCTTGCCATTGTATTTGACAAAAAATATATATTTTTAGTTTCTTATCTTTAACCACTCAGCCTTGTCCGTACACACAACAAAGTGTAGGGGCTGAGTGAATTTAGCATGCATTGAACAGAGGTGTTTCACAGAGTTGGACAGCTGGTAGAAACTCACTGTCCCAGCCTCATAGTCCAGATATACCCCGAGAGCTTTCACAGTAGAATTGGTCAACACTGACACTGCTTGGCTGTCATGTACGGCTTGGTATTGCTTGTGGTTGGTCAGGCGCAAACACCAGGAGTCTGGGCTACATCCTAAAGTACAATCATTTTCTTTGGCATAAGACACCCCGACAGCCCAGTATGACTTATCACTAGTTTCCACCTCCCAGTAGTGTTGGCCTGAGGATAAGGCCATGGCACTGGTTGTTGACCATGGGCTGTTGATGTCAGCTCCACCCAAGCTTAACACAAATGAACTAGGGAGATCTACGGTAACATTGCTTACAGGAAGAAGGCTAGCTGTGGCGCCTTGTGTATGAAACCCCCTCTTTTTCTGTAGTGACGGCAAACCATTTATAAATTTACTTACAGAAGACAGCAAACTCACTGAAATCATCTCTGCATTTAGCTCTCTAACATGTAGATTTTCTTGAGCGTATAACAAAGAATTTGCTCTGCTGATATGAGAAGCTTTTCTGGTCAGAACGGTGAGGGGATCAGTGCTATCACACAGTCTCTGCACCTGAGTCATCTCGTCCTCGAGCTCTGAGATCTGGGCTTCCAGCTGCTGGATAACTAGAGACACTTGGTCAACAACCTCTTCCTTTTCTTTGGTGATCTCAGACAGGAGCCTGTGCTCAACAGCTTCCAATTCTTTCTTCATATCCCCGACCAACCCAACCACCTGGTTTCTCATGGCTGCCGCTTTCTCTAGGAGACCTGCTTTGTGGTGTCTTACCAGTTTCACATTATTCTTCATTTCAGATTTCCTATTAGCTAGTAGAACCCCCAGTGGTAGAAGTATCTCTTTTTCCTTATTGGAGAGGTCGCTCAGCTTCTCTACTGTGTGTCCTTTATGATCACCGATGAGACCACAGGATGCACAGATGTAGAGCCTGTCGTCTGTGCAGTAATATCTGAGGAGGTCCTTGTGGACAGGACATTTTCTGCTCTTCAGATCTGTGCTGAGCTCAGTTAGGACATGTTGCACCAACTCGGTGTGTCTCTCCTGGTGCTTGCTGCAAAGAGGGGTCTCGCAGTCCAGGCACAGTTTCCCAGCGGCACTTTCACAGTAAAAACATGCATCAGTGCGACCATCCTTCTTTAAAGGGTGAGAAGTCAGATGTTCCACTAAGTTGCACATCTTTGTGTTTCTGTGTAGCTCGGAGTCCAATGGTATAATGTGTCTGCATTCTGGGCAGGACAATGAAAAGCTGGCCCGAGACATCTTCTCAATGCATTGTTTACAAAAGGTGTGTCCGCAGAGCAGTGTGATGGGGTCGGTGTAAATATGTAGGCAGACGGAGCATTTTAACTCCAGCTCTAGAGCAGTTGATGCCATCCTGGAACTAAATAATAAAAAAAAAAAAAATAGCTGAGAAATGAAAGCTAGCTGTATAGTTTCGTTTCTGGAGGGAGACTGGGAGGAACCTGTTCTTCCACATAATTGTGAGGGTTTTTTTTTTTTTTTTTTATCAAACCGTGGAAGAGAAATCCTCATGAGGAAGTAGAAGATCTGTTTCTGGTGCAAGTTATAACCCAGTTATTAATAACTACAGTACAATACGGTTTAGCTTAATTATTGTTTGTTTTCCCCATTTAGACTAGTCGTGTGCCTGTCAGTGCCTGGGGCGCCTAACTCCGAAAGTGTGTCCGTCCGGTTGGGCGTGCACGCCTGTGACGGAGATGCGCCCCATTCACTAGAATGGGAGAGCTTCTCTGTGCACTCCCAGCGGGGCTAGGCGGACGGATCACCTAGTCACGCCGGGTGTGCATGCCTGCGATGGAGCAGCACTGGATGAGTGTGGATCTGTACGTAGTCTGATATGGGGAAAAAATACAATATACCACTGTCCATACTCTATATGATATTTATTTATTTATTTCAATCATAAAATTTTATTAAAGAGATGAGATTGTATTACATAAACAGGTAATTCGTACAGACAATAAACAAAACTATATCGGTTGAGATACACAGAATACCAGAGTTATTTTTCTTAACTATTTCTTCTTCCCTTATTTTCATTATGATATGTGGGATATTCTTTAAAGGACAGCTGTAACTGCAAGACAAATTATCTCCCAGTGGGCCAACCAGTGGTACCCCAGGGAGTACCCATAGGGAGTTGCATAAACTTACGAAGGGGGAGGGTGCTAAACTGGAACATGAGATTTGAAAAAAGGGAACAATAGTGAGAGAAAAGAATAGAGAAGGAAAAAAAGGTCAGATGGAGGATAAGAAAAGAAAAAGAAGAAAAAATAAAAAAGGGGGTAGAATAGAAAAGAAAGGTAAAAACAGAAACATGGGGGGTGATTCCGAGTTGTTCGCTCGCTAGCTGCTTTTAGCAGCATTGCACACGCTAAGCCGCCGCCTACCGGGAGTGTATCTTCGCATAGCAGAATTGCGAACGAAAGCTTTGCTAATTTTCTTGTAACGATTACCCCGCAGTTTCTGAGTAGCTCCAGACTTACTCAGCCATTGCGACCAGCTCAGTCCTTTTCGTTCCTGGTTTGACGTCACAAACACACCCAGCGTTTGCCCAGCCACTCCCCCGTTTCTTCAGCACTCCTGCGTTTTGGAACTCGAACGCCTGCGTTTTTCCGCACACTCCCATAAAATGGCTAGTTTCCACCCAGAAACACCCACTTCCTGTCAATCACACTACGATCACCACCGCAATGAAAAAACTTTGTTATGCTGTGAGTAAAATACCTAACTTTTGTGTAAAATAGCTAAGCGCATGCGCTCTGCGAACATTGCGCATGCGCAGTTAGCGGATAATCGCAGTATAGCGAAAATCGGCAACGAGCGAACAACTCTGAATGACCCCCATGGAGCGAGGTGAAGAGAAAGAAGAAGAAATTAAAAGGAAGTTACCTTAATGGAGTCCTGGGAGGGCCATATTATATTTAGCTTACCAGGTTGTCCAAGTGTTGTGAAACTTATCCACTGATTTGTTCATCAAGGAAGATAAATAGTCCATCTTCGCCACAAACCAGATACGACTCATAAGTTCAAGGCGTGTAGGAGGGGAAATTTGTTTCCAAGACGGAGCAATTTGGGATTTAGCTGCACAAGCTATATGTAGAACCATTTTATTTTCAGATTTAGATAACTGGCAAGCGGGGGCCGTACATGAGAAGCGTTGACAGAGTGAGAGGGGGGCAATCAGGGTCAACTGAGCTTGAGAGTCTGGACAGGGCAACTCCACCATATATTGAAAAAACCTTTCTGCTGCGGGGTACACTGGGTTCCACAGGGAATAACATCGGGGGTGTAGAGTAGGATCTTGATCCGAGGCACCAACAGGCTAAAAGCTTTGACTGTTCCCAGAATGCATAGTGCCGCCTTCTCTATAACTCCGCCTCCATGCACAGGAGCTCAATTTTGTAGTTGGGGCCTGCAATGCAGGCATACAGCAGGCAGGGCTGCTCCAAGTAGCCCTCAGAAGAGCTTTTTTAAGTGAAATTTGAAGACTTCAAGGGCTGCAGCAGAGACACTGTTAGTGTTATTTAAATGTCAGTCAGATATCTCCTGCTGCAGTTCCATCACCTCCCCCAGCGACGCTGTATACTCCCGCGCCCTGGTTGGCGGGTACTTACAGCGGAGGCTCCTGTTCTCATCAGTCAGACCCACACACCACTGAAGTTCCCCAGGATCGCGTGGCCGCATTTAGGGAGGAGGTAAGAGGGTCCCCCAGGCGGGACCCGCTGGGAACTGCGATCCGGCGCGGTCGGTGGTAGGCGGACCGCGCACGCTGGCGTGGACACTGTGGCAGTACAGGGACCCCACTAGACCACGAGGGCAGGGGCACAGGTCGGTTTTATTAAAAACCGTTTGTTATATGGCCCACAGTACCCGGTGGTGAAGTTCAGCAAGGGGATAAGGCTCTGACCTGTAGCCCCTCCCCCAGCCCCAGTGCGCCATTTAGAGTAAATGTTCCCGACCTGGAGCTGCATCTCTCTTTCTCCCTCACTCCCTGTCAGCGTTTGGGCGCCATTTCCACATGCTGAGCTGATCCTGGGACTGTTTGGGCAAAACCTCCTCTGTAAAGCCGCCTGCATGTCAGCGCTGTGCATTTTACAGGACACTTAAGTATTCTACATGTCTGCTGACAGTGTTAGTTAAGAAACAGTGCATTTAGTCAGGGTTATGTAGTACAAGTACCCTGTGATATACATCCAGTATTTACTGTGCATTGATATATCTATTGAGTGTATAGCTGTACTTAGTATTACTGTGTATTGCTAGTCCAGTGCAGTTTTATTGCATGTGATCATTTCTGCATTGTAACTGTATGTGTGTGTGTGTGTGTGTGTGTGTGTGTGTGTGTGTGTGTGTGTGTGTGTGCATATAGCTGCTGCATGACTTCCATTCCATGTATCTCCCTCTGATTGCTATCCCTATATTCTGTACCCTGAGGGGGCTAAGTGCGTCAGGGCTATTGTTTAATATAGGTGTTTCACATGCTATACTTGCTGTGTATTTTTCTCTGTGATTTTCAGTCACCATATACCTCCTGAATTTTCTGTTTGTGCTCATACACTGCACAGGGGGTTCTTGTTAAGGTATTAGGCTGCTGATATTGTACTGGGTTGCCCGTGAATTGTGCTTTCAGATATGTCAGCTACAAGGGGCGACGGAACTGGGGCTGATCCCACATTGCGTGGTGGTGACGCTGCAGACACATTAGAGGAAAACATAGCAGCAGAGGGTTCAGGTTCTGGGGGTTCCCTGCCTCCCAGTGGAACTGTAGCAACGGGGGTTCATAACAACCCACCTTGGGCTACTCTCTCCACGTTAAGTACGCTGGTAACTAGACTTACGCCCCCTATGGGACCTCCTGTGCCGGTACAACCGCTTATGGACCCTGCAGTTAATCCGCCATGGGCAGATCACCTCACTCAGTTACAGCAATTGAACCACTCACTGACTAAACAGAAGTCTAACCCTCGCCCGCCTAAGACGAAGGGTTCCTCTAAGCGGGCCATTACTTCCTCACAATCCACTCACGTCCCAGACACCTCGTCTGATGGGGATGGCGTATATACTGACCCCACAGATACTGATCCAGATACTTCTGATGGGGAATCAGTCTCACAGGTGGATGTTCCCGACTTATTGCAGGCTATCAGGCTCATGCCTCAAATTACTGATGACCCAGAGCCTGATGCTACCTCTAAGAAACCGGACAGATTTAAACGTCAGAAGGTTATTAAACAAGTTTTACCTCATTCTGACCATTTAGTTGACATACGTCAGGAATCCTGGGAAAATCCAGGAAAGAAATTCACACCTCACAAGAAAATGCTGTCTCGCTATCCCCTCGCTGCGGAGCTAAGTAAAAATTGGGAAACACCACCGCCAGTGGATTCGCAAGTCGCACGGCTGGTGGTGTCCTCAGCTCTGCCTGTCACTACCGTCACTTCTCTGAAAGAACCGACGGATAAGCGTGTGGAGGGTTGTTTAAAAGCGATTTACACCCTAGCGAGTGCTGTGCATCGGCCCGCTATTGTAGGGACATGGGCTGCAGAGGCTATTGAAGCATGGGCTCAGGAGGTGGAAGCAGAGCTTCCTTCCAACTTTTCTGATAATGCTAGACAATGCCTTTTGTATATTGTCACAGCCTCTCATTACATTAAGGAAGCGGCTTCTGATGCCGGTATTCTGGCGGCCAAGGCTTCTACTACGTCCATTTTGGTTCGCCGGATTTTATGGTTGCGATCCTGTTCTGTGGATCTGGATTCAAAGAAAACCCTGGAGGTGCTCCCTTTTAAGGGAGACATTCTTTTTGGAGAGGACCTCAACAAGTTAGTGGCTGACTTAGCTTCTGCTAAAACAGCGTGTCTACCTATTACTGCTCCTTCGGTGCCGAATGTTAAGAGTACTTCCTTTCGCTCCTTTCATCCTCCAGGTAAAGCAAAAGGTCAGGCGTACCCCAAAACAGGCTCGCACTTTCATAACCTCTAAGTCCAAACCTAAACGTGCCTGGGCTGCTCGTCAGCCTGCTTCCAAAACTGACAAGCCTGCTGCATGATGGGGCAGGCCTCCCTCTAGGGGATCCCAGGATAGGAGGCCAACTTTAGGGTTTTCCCAGGAATGGTTGAAGACCACTTTCGACGCCTGGGTACGGGAAGTCGTCACTGTTACGCCATATCCTTCAAGAATCGTCCCCCCTCATCGATTTTGCCTGACAGACGTCCCTTCGGATCAGGTGAAGGCAAAAACTCTTAATTCGGTGGTACAGTCACTCCTGGACACAGGAGTGGTGGTACAGGTGCCTCTGGCTCAGAGAGGCAAGGGGTACTATTCACGGCTGTTCCTAGTCCCGAAACTGAATGGGTCCTCTCGGCCCATTCTCAACCTCAAGTCCTTGAACAAATTTGTGAGAGTCTCCCAAGTTTCGTATGGAAACTCTTCGCTCTATTGTTCTGACCTTGGAGACCGGGGACGATATGGTCTCCCTGGACAGTCAGGATGGTTACCTGCATATTCCTATTGCAATGTCGCATCAACAGTACCTGAGGTTTTCTGTGGGCAACCTCCATTATCAATTTCGGGCTTTACCTTTTGGTTTGACCACAGCCCCGCGAGTCTTCACGAAGGTCATGGCTGTACTTCGCCGTCAAGGCGTCAGGATCCTCCCATATCTGGACGATTTGTTGATCCTGGCGAATTCCCCAGAAATTCTTCTACGCCATCTGGATATGTTGCTCCAGTTTCTGCAAGCCCACGGGTGGCTCATCAACT
This sequence comes from Pseudophryne corroboree, assembly GCF_028390025.1. NCBI lineage: Eukaryota > Metazoa > Chordata > Amphibia > Anura > Myobatrachidae > Pseudophryne > Pseudophryne corroboree. Next base: position 90,443,888 of record NC_086449.1, on the reverse strand, counting down.
GTAAGAAATCTTACCTTGTCCCTGCTCAGAGCATGGTGCACCTGGGGGCGTTGTTGGACACTCACAACCAGCGGTTGTTCTGGTCTCAGGAGAAGGTCCTGAAACTTCAGGACAGGATTCGATGCTTCCTATCTCGTCCGCTAGTGTCGATACTTTCGGCGATGCAAGTGCTAGGTCTCATGGTGTCAGCTTTCGACATGGTGGAATACGCTCAATTCCATTCCCGCCCTCTGCAGAAATTGATTCTTGCCAAGTGGGACGGCCTACCTCACCGGATCAGGTCTCGCATGATCTCCTTGTCTCCGGAGGTCTGTCTGTTACTCAGCTGGTGGCTGCAGGACCAACGATTGAGTAGGTGTCGTCCCTTCTGGATCTCCAACTGGGTCCTTCTGACGACGAATGCCAGTCTGAGAGGTTGGGCGCGGTGTTGGAGCAACACTCACTTCAGGGTCGGTGGACCAAGAAAGAGTCTCTCCTCCTGATAAACATTCTGGAACTGCGGGCGATGTTCAAAGCTCTGAACTTGGACCAGCATTTAATACAGAACTGACCTGTTCAAGTACTGTCGGACAACGCCACCACGGTGGCGTACATAAATCACCAAGGCGGCACTCAAAGCCGCATGGCAATGAGGGAAGTATCAAGAATTCTTCAGTGGGCAGAGCACCATATGCCAGCCATATCGGCAGTGTTTATTCCGGGGGTCCTAAACTGTGAAGCGGACTTCCTCAGTCGTCAGGACATACACGCCGGAGAGTGGAGCCTCCATCCAGACGTATTTCAACTCCTAGTGGACAAGTGGGGCCTCCCAGATGTGGACCTAATGGCGTCTCAACACAATCACAAGGTTCCGGTCTTCGGGGCAAGGACATGGGATCCTCAAGCAGCGTTCGTGGATGCTCTGGCAATTCCATGGAACTTTCGGCTGCCATACGTGTTCCCTCCGGTGTCACTCCTGCCCAGAGTAATAAGGAAGTTCAAGCAAGAAGGAGGAATCCTACTTCTGATCGCTCCAGTGTGGCCCAAACGGCATTGGTTCTCAGACCTTCAGGGTCTCTCGTTAGAGCGTCCTCTTCTGCTTCCACAACGACCAGACCTCCTCATTCAGGGCCCTTGTGTTTACCAGGATTTGGCCCGTCTGGCTTTGACGGCGTGGCTCTTGAAGCTTCCGTACTGATGGCCAAAGGTTTTTCTGATGCGGTCATTCAGACTATGTTGAAGACCTGTAAGCCGGCTTATGCTCGGATTTACCATAGGGTCTGGAATTCTTACTTTGCTTGGTGCACATCTAACAATCATGACGCTTACAAGTTTAGTACTGCCAAAGTTTTGGCCTTTTTACAACAGGGCCTGGACTTGGGCCTTCGTTTGGCCTCCATCAAGGTTCATATTTCTGCCTTGTCGGTTTGGTATCGGAGAATAATTGCCACTCTGCCTGATGTTCAAACATTCACTCAGGGTGTGTTACGGATCCAACCTCCTTACATCCCACCTGTGGCCCCTTGGGATTTGTCGGTGGTTCTAGAGGCATTACAAGAGTCTCCATTTGAGCCTCTTGAATCTGCAGACCTTAAGCGGCTTTCCCTTAAGGTATTGTTTCTGCTGGCTATTGCCTCTGCTAGACAGGTGTCTGATTTGGGTGCCTTGTCTTGTAGGTCCCCCTATCTCATTTTTCACTGTGACTGGGCAGTTCTTAGGACACGTCCCGGGTACCTACCTAAGGTGGTGTCTTCTTTCCACCTTAACCAGGAGATTGTGGTTCCGGCCTTTGTCTCTCCTGAATGGTCTTCCAAAGAGCGGTCTTTGGATTTGTTATGGGCTCTACGTATCTATGTGAAGAGGACAGCTCCTATCAGGAAGTCTGATTCTCTCTTTGTACTGTTTGGTTTTCATAAATGTGACTGGCCTGCTAACAAGTAGCGAAGAAAAAAGAAGAAACAGGGATCAGTTTATAGGGTGCACTCGCTCCCATAACCACCAATTATTATTGCTGTATTGTCATTAAACTTTTCTTTATATATATAAGTTAACACTCATTGTAGTACATTTCCAATACCCATATGGAATGAATCAGCTTTATTAGTATCCCATATGAAGTATTCTGGCCTCTAATGCTGCTTTCACATCGCAAAACCTGCTTTTGAAACGGTTCTTTAAACGGGTCTGAGCAGTTAAACCCCCTTCACATCGCATGTTGTAACCAGTATATTACCATTTCATAACCGTTTTGGTACGTTTTGGTACCTTCACACTGAACCCGTTTTACCCATAGAAAACAGTGGTTGTCATTTATAAATGGACTTTTCTGGCCCACACATTATTAATAATTATTATTAATTAATTGTTAATAATTTGGATGGTCATACGATGGAACCCAGCAGCTTGAAGCATTTTAACCATGTTTTTATATATGAGTGCATCCTTGACTGTCCCAGTTATTTGTCTGCAGATTTCCTCATCCCCTCTGATTCTTAGCTCCCTCACCTCTTCATCACTCCAAGTTGCCATTGTACAGGTTGAGTATCCCATATCCAAATATTCCGAAATACGGAATATTCCGAAATACGGACTTTTTTGAATGAGATTGAGATAGTGAAACCTTTGTTTTTTTGATGACTCAATGTACACAAACTTGGTTTAATACACAAAGTTATTAAAAATATTGTATTAAATGACCTTCAGGCTGTGTGTATAAGGTGTATATGAAACCTAAATTAATTCTGTGAATGTAGACACACTTTGTTTAATGCACAAAGTTATAAAAAATATTGGCTAAAATGACCTTCAGGCTGTGTGTATAAGGTGTATATGTAACATAAATGCATTCTGTGCTTAGATTTAGGTCCCATCACCATGATATCCCATTATGGTATGCAATTATTCCGAAATACGGAAAAATCCAATATCCAAAATACGTCTGGTCCCAAGCATTTTGGATAAGGGATACTCAACCTGTATAATATATTTGCACTGAAACCGCTTCTAAAGCCACTCTCATGTGTCTCCTGTGTTTAACAACCAGTTTCCTGGTTATGCCTGGTGACATCCCACCTGGTGACATCCCACCTTCTGGGGCTAGCAAATACCGTTTCAGACCCTTTCACACTGCACAATGAAACGGGTCTGAAACGGGTAGGACCCTGCTTTTTTACAGTTTCAAAATACCGGTATTTTGAAAACGGTAAATTGAAGGTGACCCTTTCACATCGCAGCTCGAATCGTTTAGGAAGCCTGAAAAATCGGCAATTTACTGGGTTCAAGCTGCGGTGTGAAAGGGGTATAAGTGGGGCCTCAATAGTGAAATAGAGAAGAACAATAAAAAGATAGTTGGACATGATGTAGAAAAAATGGACAAACAAAGAAAGGATTTTGTTTAGTCCTTGTGAAAAATAATAGAGATATTAAAAACAAAGCCGTGTGCCGTCTGTCATTTCTTAATTGTATATATTGAACCTGTGAATTATGTTTCACTCATGTATAGCAGAAAGCAGTATGATCATAACTTATATTGTCTGTATTAAATAAACTGTTACCTGTCCTTAAAAAACACAAATAGTGATCTCCTATTAATGGTTAACATATTACAATGTAGATAAATACCAATGGTTAAAAGGGGACACTAAACATTCTAGTAATGTCACATGGATTTGTAAAAAACAGTATATACTGAGCATATGGATTGAGGATTTCATGAAATAGATGCTATTCCTGCGCTCTTGTGTTTAAGATAAAGGGTTATCATACAAGTGTTTGTCACTGAGAACTGATTTGCTACCTATTATTATATCTGTTTATCAATCTCAGCATATGGGTATAGAGTAACAAACTACTATTCTCTTAGGAGAATTTACACAGGAGCACCTGCAGATCTCCAACAATATTGTGACACAGTTACAACATGAAAAAGATACCCTGTTTATAAAAGCAACAATTGTATCCAACATTCTATCTAATACAGAATGAATTTGCGTGCACTATTCAACAGTGACTGCAATATTTAATAGAAAAAGAGTACACATGTAGCATCTAGATTGGAAACTCTTGTCCTTGCATAGCAACATATATATAATAATATTCAAATCCTGAATTAATATCAATTGAGTAAGGTTGCCATAGGGTCATTAAGATATAGAATTAGAATCAGGTAACAGTTTATTTAATACAGACAATATAAGTTATGATCATACTGCTTTCTGCTATACATGAGTGAAACATAATTCACAGGTTCAATATATACAATTAAGAAATGACAGACGGCACACGGCTTTGTTTTTAATATCTCTTTATTATTTTTCACAAGGACTAAACAAAATCCTTTCTCTGTTTGTCCATTTTTTCTACATCACGTCCAACTATCTTTTTATTGTTCTTCTATATTTCACTATTGAGGCCCCACTTAGAGGCAAGAATACCTCATATGGGATACTAATAAAGCTGATTCATTCCATATGGGTATTGGTAATGTACTACAATGAGTGTCAACTTATATATATAAAGAAAAGTTTAATGACATTACAGCAATAATAATTGGTGGTTATGGGAGCGAGTGCACCCTATAAACTGATCCCTGCTTCTTCTTTTTTCTTCGTTGCATATATATTAGGATCAGTGGGTAGCACCAGTCTATAGATATATGTGTGTATTACACACAAAATTAAGAGACTATATCCCATAAATCTATAATTTTGAAAATAGGTCTGGTGCGGGATTCTCTTTTTCCATACAACCTGCTAACAAGTAGACCTTGGCCAGATGGATTAGAATGGGGATTGCACATGCTTATGTACAGGCTGGCCTTCCAGTTCCTGCTACCATCAAAGCACATTCTACTCGGTCTGTTGGACCTTCTTGGGCGGCCCACCGTGGTGCGACCCTTGAACAATTGTGCGAGGCGGCTTTGTGGTCCTCAGTGAACACGTTCATAAGGTTCTATGCCTTCGATACATCCGCCTTCCAGGATGCATCCTTTGGATGCCGGGTTCTTTGCCTGCTACAGTGCGTCCTCTCCTATAAGTAACTGCTTTAGGACATCCCCGATGTTATTCCCTGTGGAACCCAGTGTACCCCGCTGCAGAAAACGAGATTTATGGTAAGAACTTACAGTTGTTAAATCTTTCTGCGAGGTACACTGGGTTCCACAGGGCGCCCACCCTGACGCACTTAGCTTCGTTGGGTTTGTATGGCATTAGCCACTGACACCTTCTCCTGTCGTGAGAATGTGGTGTATGTGGCTACTAACGGTTGTCGTCTCTTTTACCTGCTACTGCATTGGGCTGGTTAACAAAACTGAGCTCCTGTGCACGGAGGCAGGGTTATAGAGGAGGCGGCACTATGCATTCTGGGAACAGTCAAAGCTTTGAGCCTGTTGGTGCCTCGGATCAAGGTCCTACTCTACACCCCAATGTCATTCCCTGTGGAGCCCAGTGTACCTCGCAGAAAGAGATTTAACAACGGTAAGTTCTTACCATAAATATCGTTATTTGGCCACATTGGCGCCAACAAAGATTTGAAGTTGTTGAATAGACTTGGTGTAAGCGCTCCGGGCCTAGATACCAGCGTGTGTAGACTTTATAGGAATTTTTCTTGATGGAGACGCTAATAGAACATTTAGAGACATTCAATCATGGTGTCCCAAGCGTCATCATGAAGAGAAATCCCCAGGTCCTCTTCCCAAGCAATTTTATGTACTGCCCGGGAGGGGGAGAGTCTGGAGACATAATGGAATGATACAGTAGTGAGAGATATTTATTTTTAAAGAGTATGTACTATATCTAATAAAAATATTTATAAAAGGACACAACCGACTGTGAACATATAAATTTCCATACACATGCATAAACTTTTACTGACAAATATGCAAAAAGATCCTGTATGGGGAAATGAATATTATATCTATATATGGCTACGTGTGAAGTAGAGGCAGTGGGTATCCAGTGCTATATCCACAATTAAACTATTGTATTTCCTGACATGAAGTGATAGAAGTTTTGTAGGTTATAATAGCGATATATCGCAATGTTTGCTGATCCGAAGCACAGTCTAGATAAAGGGGGTTATTCAGACCTGATTGCTCGTCTGCGAATTTGCAGAGGTTTGTGATCGGATAGTCACCGCCCAGACAAAGTGAAAACTCGCCCCGTGCAAATCTGCGTATGGCTTGCGAAAATCTCGGCGAACACCGGTTAGCTGCAAATCCATTCGCAACTCACTCACCATCTAATGATTTTTCCGGTCTGTGCGAAGCCCAGGACCAACTCCTACAGTGTAAACAGGCTGATCGGGGCCGGAGCTGACGTCACACACCCTCCCTGAAAACTCTTGGGAACACCTGCGCTTTTCCTGACACTCCCAGAAGACAGCCAGTTACCACTCCCAAATGCAGGCTTCCTGTCAATCAACTTGCATACGATTAGCAATAAAAAAAAGACGCAGGATTTTTTCGCTGTTTGGCCTCACGCATGCGTACTACGATCCGTATGCGTGCACAGTCGATCGATAATCGCCCGGCTTGCAAATTCGCACAACAGCGATCAGGTGAATAACCCGCCAAAATATCCACAATAATTGTTTAAAATAATTGATATTTAAATTGACCTGAGTTTACATGCGTCCTGTTGAGTGTCTGTGGCAGTAAAAGTTTTTGCATGTGTATGTAAATTTATATGTTCACAGCCGGTGAACATATAAATATTTTTATTACATATACTATATATTGTTAAAAAATAAATATCATATAGAGTATGAACAGTGGTACATTGTATTTTCCCCATATCAGACTACGTATATGATGAATTATAAAAGCGCAAATCTCTAAATATTAAGTGGAGTCTTCATTTGATAGTTATCTGTGAGTTTGACGCATCTGAGTGTTGTCCAGTATTTTCCTTTAGTGTCAAACTTGCAGCTGCTCATCCACTGTATACAGAGCCGGCCACAGCGGTGGAAGCAGCTGTCACTAAGGGGGTCATTCCGAGTTGATTGCTAGCTGGCGTTGTCGCAGCGCAGCGATCAGGCTACAAATTGTCATGTCTGCGCATGCGTATGCACCGCAAAGCGCAGGTGCGTTGTACAGGTACAATGAGCATCGTGGGTTTGCACAGAGTCTAACGAACATTCCTGTTGCACGGCTGAACGCAGGAAGATTGACATGAAGTGGATGTTTCTGGGTGGCAAGTGACCGTTTTCAGGGAGTTTTTGGAAAAACGCAGGCATGGCAGAAAAACGCAGGCGTGGCTGGGCATTCGCTGGGCGGGTGTGTGACGTCAAAAGCTGTCCCTCCGTCATCACAATCAACGCACACGAAGAGTAACTATAGGGCTGGTCTTGTTTTGCACAAAAATATTTAGCAAAGTGAAAATACACTCCCCAGTGGGCGGCGGCAATGCGTTTGCACGGCTGCTAAAAACTAACGAGCGATCAACTCGTAATGACCCCCTATATATGTAGTAGAGATCACAAAAAGAGGTATAGAGACAGCAGAAAAAAACAGTCTGGAGTTTGTATATTCTCCCTGTACTTGCGTGGGTTTCCTCTGGGTACTCCAGTTTCCTTCCACAATCCAAAAATATACTGGTAGGTCAATTGGATCCCAACAAAATAAACCCTATCGTGAATGTGTGTGCGTGTACATGTGGTAAGGAATATAGATTGTAAGCTCCACTGGGGCAGGGACTGATGTGAATGGCAAAATATTCTCTAAAGCGCTGCGGAATATGTGTGCGCTGGGTTCTGCACTGGAACCGAGATGTTAGATGTTCAATAGAGCTGCTAAATAACTTTCTCCTTGGTGTGACGACTCCTTGACACAACAATGTAATTTCATGTTACTACGACAACTGTACTGGCTCTATATCACACATATATACAACCCCTCTGTCTAAAGGTGCATACACACGGCTATCTTCAATTTTTACTATGCGCTATGGACTATGTGTGCTTGCAATATTGGCTAAGTGCCAATATTGACTATACTTTAGTACTAGATAGTCAAAATTGACTTGCCTGCACAGTCTATCTAACCTTGCGATACCGACCCCGCGGCATTGCGCATCTGGATCGCAAGGTGGCTAACATTGTGATTTGCACTAACTTTCTAATCTCACTCACCGTGTCTATGCACCTTAACTCTGCAGTCTCGGTCTTCTTATCCCTACTGTGACCAGGGCTGTCATCAGACACTATGGGGCCTCCTTCATCCTACCTCCGGCCTCCAGAGATGTAGCATGGTGACCTGGTGCCCAGAGCAAGCACATGCTATGATGCCTTCCCTCGCAGTGCTACCATGTACCTCATGCCCCACACAAAAACATACCACCTCATCAGTGAAGCATGGTGGTGATAGTGTCATGGCGTGGGCATGTATGGCTGCAAATGGAACTGGTTCCCTTGTATTTACTGATAATGTGACTGCTGACAAAAGCAGCAGGATGAATTCTGAAATGTTTCAGGCAATATTATGTGCTCATATTCAGTCAAATGCTTCTGAACTCATTGGACGGCGCTTCACAGTGCAGATGGACAATGACCCGAAGCATACTGCGTAAGCAAACAAAGAGTTTTTTTAAGGCAAATAAGAGGAATGTTATGCAATGGCCAAGTCAATCACCTGACCTGAATCCGATTGAGCATGCATTTCACTTGATGAAGACAAAACTGAAGGGAAAATGCCCCAAGAACAAGCAGGAACTGAAGACATTTGCAGTAGAGGCCTGGCAGAGCATCACCAGGGATGAAACCCAGCATTTGGTGATGTCTATGCGTTCCAGACTTCAGGCTGTAATTGACTGCAAAGGATTTGCAACAAAGTATTAAAAAGTGAAAGTTTGATTTAGGATTGTTTAGTTTGTCCCATTACTTTTGGTCCCTTAAAAAGTGGGAGGCACATATAGAAACCGTTGTAATTCCTACACCGTTCACCTGATTTGGATGTAAATACCCTCAAATTAAAGCAGAAAGTCTGCAGTTAAAGCACATATTGTTTGTTTCATTTCAAATCCGTTGTGGTGGTGTATAGAGCCCAAAATATGAGAATTGTGTTGATGTCCGAATATTTATGGACTTGACTGTATGTATATATGTACATACATACTGTATAAAAATAAAGTTACAAAATAAAAGAGAAAAAACCTTTAAGGATTACACAAAAGTTCTTTAAGGAATACAGCTTTTTTTTTCTTCAAATGGTCAGGTATTAATTCTTGTGAGACTTTCCCATACAATGTACAACGATGAGGGGTTACTGCTGGCAATAGCATGATTGTAGGTGACTGTAATGGGCCCTACACACTCGGCGACCCGCCACCGAGCTGCCCGACGGCTGATACCCGGCTCTATAGCCCTGCATGCAAATATGGACAAGATTGTCAATATTGGCTTGCAGCTATGAACGAGCCAGCACCAAGGATGAACGAGTGCGGGGCCGTGCATCGTTCATCGGTGGTGCCTACACACTGAACAATATGAACGAGTTCTCGTTCATTAATGAACGAGAACGTTCATATCGTTAAGTAAAATCTTTAAGTGTGTAGGGCCCATAGCCCTTTGAAGTGAAAGGCCAAAAGATTTATTAAAGCATTGTGCTTATCTGTCCTCTTTAGGTAGAGCCATATATGGCATTGGACATGATCTTGCATGCAATTGTCCACGCTACTCCTGATCAGCAGCCACCAGTCAGGGATAGAGGAGTCAAAGTTGTGATGTGATTGGGCCAGAGATGGGAAGGGGGGCTGGGGTCAGAACCTTTGGGACGGTGGTCAGAGGAACACGTGGGGAAGGGATGGGGGAAGAGGTACACTTGGAACTGGAATGGGGCAGAGTTACTTCTATTATTGTGCAGAATGGCAGGCACGGCAGACAGGTACAATGGAAGCACCAGGGGAGGAGAAGAATAAAGGAGGAGAGTTGTGGTGGGGAATAGGAGGAGCAGAGATAGTTGCAATAATAACTAGTGCCTCCGCTCCATCTATACTAACCTTGGAAAAAACTAGGGTCACTATGCCCATGACGGCAGAGTTCTGGAAGCGCAGGTCGGTCTTGAAGTCCTGGGCGATCTCCCGCACCAGCCTTCACTGGCTGAGAAAGTCTATCTACAGCAATTCTTTGTAACCCTCACTGAGCACTGAAGTTGCTAACGGCATTATGTCAAACTAGACAGACATTACCAGTCGTTATTAGCATCATCAAGTGATAACGTAAAACAAACAAATAATGGAATACAAGGAACTGAGTGAGGCATACTGTACTTTAAAGCCTGGGGGGGAGGTAGGGGGGCTAGATAAACTGCATTACTGGCATCTGACTGGGGGCGGCGGTTTTCAACAGTCTATTTCTTGTGTTATGGCCACGCCTCAACAGTTCAAGGTTAAAACTCTGGCTACATCCTCAGGATTAAAGACCTTGAAATGTTACAAATTGTTCTTTGTAGCTTAACCTCAACAGTGCAGAGGAGATTGTAGTGTAGTGTTGTTTAGGTTGCAGCACCGCCTTTTAAGAAGTTACGGCATTTTTTTTTTTTTTTTTAGCTGTTCATTAGATCTACAAGTATATAGTAGAGCTGAGCAGTTCGTAGTCTGTTGCATTTGGCAATTCTGAGTTTAACCAGTCTGAGTCAAGTCTCAGATTGACTTAGAATTTAATACTCACTTTTATATTGTGAGCTTATGACTCTGAAATGTGCATATGCGGTACACCTAGCATCCTTTCACTATGTGGTGCCAGAAGTTTGGCATGACTCTGACACTCTGCCAGGGGTAGCGGAGCATACTTTTTCCTACATATTGCATCTACATTAAAGCTGGGTACACACTGGGTGATAGATTGGCTGTTCAATTGAACGGGTATATGTCCTAGGCGCAATGGCAGGTGTATAACAGCGATATGTCTGTAAAAGACGTCAGTCCTGCAGCACAGCCAATGGCCGACATATCGGGGCATCGTGCTGTGTGTACCACTACCGGTGTACACATGCTGCAGAGGCCGCCAGTGACTGACAGGACAACTAGGCAGGCACATGTAAATGCCCACCCAGTTGTGATCTCAGGCACGACACATCGGGCTGATAATGCCTTAGTTGCATGATAGCCACATTCAAAGTTGCCCACAGTGTACCAGGGAGGTTGCGGGTTTATTAATTAAGGAATTGATATAATCTATGTATAAAGTCGCAGATTAAGCATAACGAAATTTGGCGGGGGGAATAGCCATGGCCTCTCATATTGGAGATTTTTTTTACTCAATTTAGTCGCATACAGATGTATAAGCCCCAGTGGTCAGTGTACATTCGATAGTTGTGTCACATTTTGTCAGTTTAGTGGTACAAATTTTGAGAAAGCTTTGAGTGGCTAAGTTGCAAGGTCCATGGTGCACCGAGCAGGGCTATTTGTAGGACACATCTGTATACTGCTCTCTTTGTGATGGCTGTCAGGGCTGGCGTCAGAAACTGTGCAGACAGGTACAAACAAAACAGGCTGCAGCCCCACACCAAGTGAATGCCAAGATGTAGACAAGGGGCCCTGATGCCGACAGCAAACAAATTCTATGATGCTTCTGAAAAGATCTGTTATGTGCCACATGCCCCTCACACCTCACCACACACACACATGGTCATATATATTTATTTTTGGGCTTTAGACCCGATAATTATAATTTCTTATTGCCAGAAACTTTTGTGATCCATAGCCCATTGGCTACTATGGCTAATGTCTTCTGAAGATGGCATTAGCTAGCGGGGAAGCACGGCCCACTGCCATCCTGTGTCGGACCCATCCCCGAACCTATGACATCATGTGAGTGGGTGGAGCTGGCAGCGCTAGAAACTGTATAGCTGCCAGGATGCACTGGTTGGCTCTACACACTGCATCTGCATACATGCAGAGCACTGCAACAGCGGCAACAAAAATAATCTGCCATGCCACCCGCTAAGCATGAGTAGCAACAAGGTGACATTCATCCTTCTACATATTGCAGCACCATGAGGAACGGCCATTAAATGCTATACTGCAAGCTATGACATAGGGAGAGGAGAGCCCTGCTACTCCAGCATACTATTTTTTGCAACCTACTTTCTCTTACGTCCAAGAGGATGTTGGGGAGCATCAAAGACCATGGGGTATAGACGGGTCCTGTGGAGCCTTGGGCACTATAAAATTTGAATAGTATGGGTTGGCTCCTCCTTCTATGCCCCTCCTCCAGACCTCAGTTTAGAAATTGTGCCCGAGAGAGCCGGCAGCACTTCCAGTGAGCTCCTGAGAAGAGTGAACAAAAAGATATTTCTAAGTTTCGTTTTCAGGGACGCTGCTGGCAACAGCTTCCCTGCTTCGTGGGACTCAGAGGGGGGGAGCAGGAACCAAGTACCTGTAGACTTCATGGCTCCTGCTCCCGCTGACAGGACACCATTAGCTCCTGAGGGTGTTGATCGCATAGCCCCCAATGGCGAACGCTCACTCCCACAGCACCAGCCGCCACCCCCTGAACTAGCCAGAAGACGTTGAGTGGTGAGTACAAAAACCCCAGGTATCCATAAGGGATAACTGGGGTTCAATGGCGGCTCTTATGGACAGAGCGCAGTGATGACAGGCTGCGCTCCTCTGGCTCACTGAGGTACTCCACTGGGTACAGAGCGCTGGGGGGATGCTCTGAGCTGGCAGTAGAAATTCCCTAAATGAGTCTGGTCATTAGTAAACAGCGGCCCGACGCCTCTGTTTACATAAACCCCGGCAGTATAAATAACTAAATGCGGGAGATTCTGCGCCGTTTTGGTAGTGGACTTCTTCTCTTTTTCAGCTCCAGCCCACCGGCGCCATTTTACGAAGCTGCACCGACCCGCACAGGACGAGCTGCAGAGACGCTGGCCTCCTCCTCACTCCTTGTGGTACCAGTGTTTTATAGAAAGGGGGGAGAGCTCTTGGTGGATTATAGGACCTATAAGGTCTCTATGTACATATAAATTAAAGTACTGGATAGCGCTGTGGGGGCTGGCTCATACTTCTGTGTCGTTCCGGATCTCAGTGCAGGACCTGTAAAACCCTGTGTGACTGAGTGTGTAAGTGTGTGTATGTACACAGTATTCCTTTCTTTTACAATGGAGAATTTAGACGATGCAGAGGTTATTTCTACTGAGGGAGATTTCCTCCCTGATAAACAGGACTGTGGGTTGTTCCCTGATCCTTCTGTGGAAGAACCAGAAGGATTGGGGACCATTAAACATATGATTGCTCAGTTACATGACAGATTTATACAATCTGCTAAGGAATTTCAGAATTGGAAGAGATCTATAGAAGATACCCTATGTACAGGTCCCTGTGCCTCAGCAGGTCCCTGTACCTTTCAGGTCCCGGAAAATTGAGAATACCCTCAAATCTATATACTCAGCCAGTGGGGCTATACTTAGACCTACCATTGCAGGTGCATGGGTTTCCAATGCCATTGAAAAATACGCAGAGAATTTGCTTGCTAACATTGATACCATTGATAAGGATGCAATTATATCCACATTGACTCATATTAAGGATTCGGCAGAATACATGGTTGAAGCCATGAAAGACATTGGTTTATTAGCTGCATGGTCATCTGCCTTGGCGGTATCTGCGCGCAGAGGCCTCTGGCTAAACCAGTGGTCTGCAGAGGATGAATCTAAGAAAAATGTAGAAACCCTACCCTACGAAGGGGAAGCTTTGTTTGGAGAAGCACTAGATGCATGGATATCTAAACTACAGCAGGCAAGTCTGATTTTTTCCTTCTGCTGCTCCTCTTACGAAGAAACCTTATTTTGGTCCATCTCCGCAACCTTTCAGAGGTGGTAAAGCGGGGAGAGCTAGAGGTTCCACCCCTTTCTTTGGTAGAGGAAGGGATCAGGGACGTGGTGGAAAGCCTGTGACGGCAGGACTTCAGGATCAGAAGACTACTTCTGTTCCGCCCTCTACCCCACAATGACGCTGGGGCTCCCCTGTGGGTGTCCAGTCGGGAGGGATCACAAAATCAACTGCGAAGTTATATTCCTGTTTACAGTTAAAAACTCCCTCCTGGCAAAATTGTCATAGACAATTACAGAGAATACAAAAGGCAATTGATAGAAATAGCAGAATTCTGCAGACGAAAATGATCTTTTCACAATCTAATCTTACAGTAGACTCTCCTGAAGGAACAACCACTGAATTGCTATCAACACATCTTGCGATTGTTCCTTGAAATGAGATTACCTCATTTACTACAGGGACACAGGTACAAGAATCAGACCTGGATCCGCTTCCATTGCATGACGAGCTTCCAAAGAAGACTGTTTTTTCTCATACGGTGGCTGACGCAGTGCAGCCTGAGACTACATCTCCAACGAAGGTGTCCATTTTGAGTGCTTCACAGAAGTGTAAACGACCTTTACCTAAATCTTCAAAGCGTCATAAGGCTTCTTTGCTTAAAGCTGATGGCTGGGATACTTTATTCCAAGTGGTTACTCCGGTTGGGTAGATTACTACTTTTCCTACAGTCAGGAGTGAATGTGGGCCTAAAGTTAGGCTCTATCAAGGTCCAAATTTCGGCCTTGTCCATATTTTTCCAGAAACAACTGGCTACCCTTCCAGAGGTTCAGACTTTATAAAAGGGATTCTGCACATACAACCTCCCTTTGTGCCTCCTACGGAGCCATGGGACCTTAATGTGGTGTTGCAGTTCCTGCAATCGGAGTGGTTTGAACCATTAGGGAAGGCAGAATTAAAATTTCTTACATGGAAAGTTGTCACCTTGTTGGCTTTGGCGTCCGCAAGGCGGGTGTCTGAATTGGGGGCCTTGTCTCACAAGAGCCCATACCTGATTTTTCATGCGGATCGGGCTGAGATAAGAACACGTCAGCAGTTCCTTCCAAAGGTTGTATCATCTTTTCATATCAACCAACCTATTGTGGTGCCCGTAGCCACTGACGCTTCTATTACGGGGAAGTCCTTGGACGTAGTAAGGGCTTTAAAGATATATGTCAAGAGGACTGCTCCTCTTTGAAAGTCAGAAGCATTGTTCGTGCTTTATGATCCCAATAAAATTGGGTGTCCTGCTTCTAAGCAGACTATTAGTCGCTGGATCTGTTGTACTGACCAGCACGCTTATTCTTCGGCGGGTCTGCCGAAACCGACTTCGGTCAAGGCTCACTCTACTCGTAAAGTGGGCTCTTCCTGGTCAGCTGCCCGGGGTGTCTCAGCACTTCAACTTTGCTGAGCAGCTACGTGGTCAGGATCAAACACATTTGCCAAGTTCTACAAGTTTGATACTTTGACCTCTGATGACCTCCAGTTTGGTCAATCAGTTTTGCAGGGAACATCAGCTCTTTCCTTCCCCTAGTGGGAGCTTTGGTATAGGCCCCATGTTCTTTGATTCTCCCCAACATCCTCTAGGACGTAAGAGAAAATAGGATTTTAATATACCTACCGGTAAATCCTTTTCTCGTAGTCCGTAGAGGATGTAGGGCACCCGCCCAGTGCTTCTGTGCCCTGCTCAGTTGTTACTTGTTAAGTAATGGCAACAGTTTTGCCACTCTTTGGTTCATGTATATTGACATGTTTTCGTTGAGTTACATGTGGTTGTATGTTATATATTCTGTGTGAGTTGGTGTGAATCTCACCACACAACATTGTAGTATCCTCTCTCGAGGTTGTCCGTCTCCTCGGGCACAGTTCCTAAGCTGAGGTCTGGAGGAGAGGCATAGAGGGAGCAGCCAACCCACACTATTCAAATTTTATAGTGCCCAAGGCTCCACAGGACCCGCCCATACCCCATGGTCTTTGATGCTCCCCAACATCCTCTACGGACTACGAGAAAAGGATATACAGGTAGGTATAAAAAAATCCTATTTAAACCTTTTGAGTCCAGGTGCACACTTGTGGTTAGTGGGGTTCCAGTTTCTTATAAACCCCCATGCTCTAAATATTAATCGTCAGTTTCTAGAACATTTCCAGGGTGGGATGTATCATAGTCAATTCAAAATACGATGCTTGATACATCTTGTCTCCAGTAAACTCCTGAGTTAAATGAACTATACCACCATGTCTACAATCTAGGAATTATTTCCCTGATGTTTTAATGTACATTATCTGCAGCAAAATGGCCAGCATCCTAATGTTAACTAATAATTAGCTCTAGTATATTATTTTTACATGCAGTTGCTTGCTGAAATGTTCAACCCCAGATTTATCTGTATTACAATGAAGCAGATTGTACCTGCCAGTATTTTTTATTTCGAACCTGCAAGCTTAAAGTACATTTTCAAAGTCATTCATCATGTCTCTGCAGAGTTTTAATTTTTTTTATTTAAACAGAAAAATGTTTGAATACGTTTTGAGCTTGTGTGCTGTGGAAGCACCAAGTTTGCCCCAACAATTGTTTTCAATTAGCCTCTACCTGTGAACCATTAAAAAAATGTCAAGTTTTAAAGGATAAAGACCTCTTCATTTAAACATTGGTCATACTGCGAATCTGAAGGATAGCTGTGAAATGGAAGCCCAAAGATCATTTTAATAAAATGAAAGCTAACGTTATAGACATGCACAAGATAGGAAAATTATACCAAATAATATCCAAGTGCTTGGATATCCCAGTGAGCACTCTTGGATCAATTGTGAGGCAATGCAAATTTGAGCATACCATCAAGGCACTACCTAGACAAGACCATCCCTCCAACTCAACCTAAGAGCAAGAATGAGATTTGTGAAGGATGCCACAGAGAGGCCAACTATCACTTTGCAGGAGCTATAGAGCTCAGTGGCTGAGACTCTCGGAGCGCACCAGCCAAACACGGCAAGAACCCTGCGTACAACTGGCCTGTATGAAAGGCTGACTAGAGAGCAGTAGTTACTAAAGAAAATCCACGTCATATGGACAAACCATGGCAGAATTAACATAAAACACACAAGAGAATGATGAAAAAAATAATCTAATACTGACTTAGTGATAACCTGTACAGTTATTCATCCGATATAATAAAAGGCTCCTCACCTCTATGGGGGGAAATCAAGTGTGTTGCACGCCAGTGGCAACTAGATGGCACCCAACGGAGCGATTTAAGTGTTGGTCAGTTCAGGCGCGCACAGTGATGGGCTGGTAACTAGTGCAGGCCGCGCATCGTTCATCGTTGGTACCTACACACTGAAAGATATGAACAATTTCTCGTTTATTACTGAACGATATTTGTTCATATCGGCCGCATACATCGGCCAGTGTGTAGGGCCTATAAGTGTGAGTAAGGTGGTCAGACATGGGATGATACATCTATTCAATTCAAGAGATGAGCACCGGGACCATCATTCAATTTTCCTGCATTTGATCAGCAAGGTATAATAATAACAATACTAATGTTTATTGGTTGAACCTGGCATAGTCCTGTATTTGATTGTGAAAATGCATTTCATCATTAGACTCTGGAATTTTCACACTTAACCATTGCATCCAGTCAGACACTTTCTGTCATGAAACCTGTTTATGAAAGTGCACATTGGCAGCATAATTACTGCTTTGTAACAAAACAGAATTGTACCAGTTCTACTAGGGGGTGGCTGGGTTAGCAGGCTGAGATTGGCCAGGTTTATGCTGAGGTTTGCCCTGGTGAGAGAATTTGGGAGGGCTGGTCCTTGCTAAGTTTGGGTTGAAGAAAGTGGAGAAATAAAACTTTATGCGGCATGGCAGGCACATTTCCAGAATGCCTCTATGCTCTGTGATATGGCACACAGCCTTCCCCTCTCCCACAAAGGCCTTCGATTTGTCACCTCTGAGGACTCGGAGACCGGGTCGTGTCCCTAAGGCTGTAGTAGGCTGAAATGCGAACATTTCCAGATGGCAGAGTTTTTCTATGAGCTCTTCGACCAGTGTAATACAAACACATAAAAGTGCCACATGAAAAAAGATTGTGATATCCTTGCATGCTCATGATTCATTTAATGCACACATGAATCTAAATTGAACAGTCTCTTAGGGAAAAAAAAAAAATCAGATATGGAGGAGAGTGATCCTAATATGGAGGTATAACATAAAACAAAATAGAACATAAAACAACACAGGGCACTTCTTGACAAAGGGGAGTTGAACTCCCAGAAACGCGTCAAAGTTTTAGGACGGAGGCACTGACTACATGGAGCTATTATCCACTCACATTAACAGCGCAGACAGAGAGAGTCCCGGCATCACTGCAGGATTGCGGGGACCCGACTATCAACATTACTACTCCGATGCCATCCTCCACATGTCCTTTTCTGAAATATTACCGTGTATGCGACTGTTTTATTGTGTTTTATACATTTTTTAATAATAAATCCTTGTCATCTTGAAAGTGAGAGACATCTGAGGATTTCTTTGCTGGGCCTTAAAGAACCTGCTATGGGAACACGAGTCTGAATTCATATGTAAGTATCATTACATGTGATTTTCTATCAAACCGTTTTAATCTGGTGGAAGCATAGAAAGAAACCTTTTTGTGAAGGCGGGGGCGAATACTAATGTAAGTGTTTGTCCTTGGGGAGATCTCAGAACACAGAAGGCAGAAAGCGAGAAACTTTGTCTTCATTTAATAGAACAAGTAAAGCGCGTATTACCCTGTTGTTTTATGTTATATTGTGATCCAGGCTTAGGGTGTGCCTTTTTACAGTGGAAATTAGCTTCAGCATTTTTTTAGACACAGAAGGCGCAGATTGGAATCGTTTTATATATCCTAATATGGAGGTAGTTTGATTCTTAGGGGGAGATTCAAATGTCAGAAAAGTCGGTTGGGTGTCTGTTTTTTCCTATCTAATAGACAGGAAAAAAACAGACTCCCAACTGACTTTTCAAACACTTGAATCTCCCCTTTAATGTCCTATTTTTTTATTTATTTTTTACGAAAATACAGTTTTGTATGTGACAGTCCCTTTTAAATATGAAAATATGAACTCTTATTTTCAATTTCTCTGAGTAGAAAGAGCATTTGTTTGTGCTGAAGTTTTCAGCCTGAGCCAATTGTCTCATGTCATCAGATACAGAGCGTGGGGACCAAAATGGCTGTAAAGAACAAGATGGCTGCCAGACTTGTACAGGTCTCACCTGCAAAGAAAATAGCCTCTTATTAGAATGTGGGAAATTATAGTGTAATATCAACATCTACAGAATCCACTACCTGCGAACGACATTGTACAATATAATAGAAAGAAACCCATGACCACAGATATTGATGACATATAACTCTCTACTACTGTTACATGGCAAAAGTCCTAAAGCATAATGTCTATCACATATCCAGTAGCCCCATGAGTAAGGTCAATAAGTGGCTACATTTTCTTCTGATGCCTTTTGTTTACACGTGACGTGTGATCATGTTGTTGATGACTGGCAAATTGTTTGACGATTGTCTTGTGTGTAACTTTCACCATCATCAAGAACAATGCAAACACAACATTTTTATAGTTACTTGTGAGAAAGATTTATTTACAGTATCTCCTAAGCCTGTAGGGGGCAGTGTGGACACTTGGTTATTGCTCAAACTTCTTCAATATAAGCATCATTACAGTTCTCCATTCAATAGACCTGTTTATTGGTTTTAATTATTCTAGGTGAAATTTTACTTTTAAATTAAATGACCAGAAAAAAACAGGAGGTGCTTGGCGCATCTGCAATGTATAGCGAAGCAGCTGTAGATGTGTTTTCATGTTTTGTTTTGTTTTCTTTTGTTTTTTATATTTAGGTAGATTTTCCCTTCCCCAACTGAGGGGTATATTCACTAATTAAGTGCAGATTTATAGAAGCAGATATGTTGCCCATAGCAACCAGTCAGATTCTACCTATTGGGGGGTCATTCCGAGTTGATCGCTGGCTAGCAGTTTTTAGCAGCCGTGCAAACTCGCTTTGCCGCCACCCACTGGGAGTGTATTTTAGCTTAGCAGAAGTGCGAACGGTTGTATCGCAGAGCGGCTACAAAATTTTTTGTGTAGTTTTAGAGTAGCTCAAAACCTACTCAGCGCTTGCGATCACTTCAGACTATTCAGTTTTGGATTTGACGTCACAAACCCGCCCAGCCACGCCTGCGTTTTTCCTGGCACGCCTGTGTTTTTCCACATACTCCCTGAAAACGGTCAGTTGCCACCCAGAAGCGCCCACTTCATGTCAATCACTCTGCGGCAAGCAGTGCGACTGAATTGCATCGCTAGAACCTGTGCAAAACTACATCGTTCGTTGTGCCCGTACTTCGCGTGTGCGCATTGCGCTGCATACGCATGCGCAGAACTGCCATTTTTTAGCCTGATTGCTGCGCTGCAAATGAATGCAGCTAGCGATCAACTCGGAATGACCCCCATTATCTTCTAGAAGGTGCTAGGAATGATAAGTAGAATCTGATTGGTAGCTGCAGGCTACATCTCCACTTTTACAAATCTGCCCTTTAGTAAATATACCCCTGAGTCTGAAACTTTCTTTACAGTATTTTGAATTTACAGTGCAGTGTAAAAACACTTTTAAGACAGTACTGCATCAGTCTTAGGGGGTTTAGCATAAATGGGTGTATTTTCAGCAATTTGCAACCAATCGCGCACAGTCATCACTATCAATTTGACAATGACATCAGGGTTAGGGCACGTTATCTTAGACCCCCTCCAGAACTTTGAGACTTTCAAATTCACACCACGCCCTTACTGTGACTGTATATTCACTGCAATCGCACGCCTTCCCACCCACTGCCTGTAATTGCATGACCACTGCCTACGACTCCATGGCCATTCCAGCATCTGGACGCAGGATCTAGGGCGGTATGAAATGCTGCTCGAGTTCGGCAGCCGTGCGGAATACCGGACGAACGCTGACTTTTTATAAAGGGGCAATCAGTTACAAGCATGGTTTTGCCTTATAAGTGATTGCCACTTTAAGTCTGAGTTTGGCTGGCATCCCGCACGGCCGCAGAACCTGGGCGGCGTTACGCCCCGACTCTAATCTGAATAATGCTTTCTGGGAAGAGAGGAGATGGAGACCGTGCACTATTAGTGTTCCCTTAGAGCTGCAGTTGGGAAACTCTGCTCTAAAGAGTAATTATGAAAGAAGAATAAAGAACTGTGCTGGGGTGTCAGGCTCAACTAAATAGTCACTGACCAATTTATACAACCTCCCTGCTTCTCATTCAAGATCAAAGGAGTGATGGTTAAAGTTATTGCTCACCGTTGGTTATACGCATGACCTGGTGACTTCGAGTTCGTCCATGTGTGTTCCTGGCCTCACACTGGTAGGTACCGTTGTGTCCAGAATCAGCTCTGCTACACTTAACTGTGCTGTTCTTCTGTGAGTAAGTCATCACAGCACCAGGGGGCACGTTCCAGTGGTAAATGGGGTCAGGTGATCCGTCAGCCTGGCAGGTTAGGGTGAAGGAGTCCCCAGACTTTATAGTTGAGGAGGGTGCAACGGTGATTGATGGAACACTTGGTGGACCTAAAGATCATATTATAAGCCAATGTAAGAAATTAATAATAATAATAATAATGATAACAAGACTTGTATAAGGTCACAGCTGCTCACAACAAAAATGTCTGTGGAGGTTCTTGCCACCAACAGGACCTCCCACGGATTAAGCAGGAATGAGCAATTTGAGTAGACTGATGCATTTGTTGTGGTGTACAGTAACTTACCATATGTCCTTATGGTGACACTAGGGGACTGCACTACTTGTTCCAGTCCTGTGCCCAGCTGTAAAGTGGCCAAGCAGTAGAAGTCCTGAAGGTTGTCCCTGCGGCTAACCATAACGTCATACCTCACCATCACCGTATGCTTGCCCTGACGTAGATCTTCTTTAAATGTTGAACGCTGAATTTCCTTGCCCCCTCTAACCACAGAGACCAAGAGATGTTCCACAGGAGCCACATCATACACTCTGCACTGTAGAAGGTGAAACTTCCCTTCCTCCAACTCCTCGTTGAGGTCTATGGTGACGTTACTTGGAGGTACTGAAGTAAAAAAGAAAAACATTGTAAGCCAGTCATGTGTGCATGTGTGTCTTAGTCATCTCCTTTATTGTTAGTGATCAATGTGGAATTTAATAGTAAATCGCAACATATATATATATATATCAATAATTTATAATTAGATAACACACACAATAAAAACCAAACACTTGTCAGACTAAAGAAAAAAAGGTTAACAATCAATCCTGTTTTTCCAACATTTCGGATTGATTAATCCCTCATCGGGGTACACTACAACCTGTATACCCTTGATGACGGATTAAAGAATCCAAACTTTGGAAAAGCAGGATAATTTTTTCTTATGTCCCAGTGTCTTTTTTTTGTGGATAATTGTGTATTGATTTTTAAAGTGCATCCCGGCAAGTTGCATGCTATTCTAGAGTGCTGTTCCCACTTGGAATCTATCTATCTATCTATCTATCTATCTATCTATCTATCTATCTATCTATCTATCTATCTATCTGTCTGTCTGTCTGTCTGTCTGTCTGTCTGTCTGTCTGTCTATCTGTCTGTCTGTCTGTACACAATGAAGGTGGCAGTCACGGACCTTATGTATCATTAAAGACGCAATACCAGGTCTATGTCCAAATATCCAAAACACCAGACATTTCAGTATTTTTATAAAAAAAAACTTTCCTCGGGGACAATGGAGCAACAAATACACATACCTTGCCCCTCATTCCGGGTTGATCGCTAGCTGCCGTTGGTCGCTGCGTAGCGATCAGTTAAAAAAATGGCAAAACTGCGCTTGCGTATGCATTGCAATGCGCACGCGCGGCGTACGGGTACAAAGAGCATCGTGGTTTTGCACAGGTTCTAGCAACACTTTCAGTCGCACAGCCGATCGCAAGGATATTGACAGGAAGTGGGAGTTTCTGGGTGTCAACTGACCATTTTCTGGGAGTGTTTGGAAAAACGCAGGCGTGGCCGGGCAGGTATCTGACGTCATTACCGTGTCACTCGTCGCAGCAATCATCGCACAGAATAAGTAACTACAGGGCTGGTCTTGTTCTGCACAAAATGTGTTTGCAGCCGCTCGGCTCCACAGGCGTTCGCACTCCTGCAAAACAAAAATACACTCCCCCATGGGCGGCGACTATGCGTTTGCACGGCTGCTAAAAGTGGCTAGCGAGCGATCAACTCAGAATGAGAGCCCTTATACAAACCAGTTAATACCACATGTGCAAACTCACAAGAAACCAGTTTTGCTTGCCGGGCTCTGCCGCAGATGTGATGTCACCAATGTGTGTTATTGTTTTTGTGTCTCACACAGCACCAAGAAAAAAAAAGCATGATTCCCATAGCAACTAAATGAGCACCCAAAACTCCAATTGTAATGACACTGTCATCTCACTGGCCAAACAATGTAAATATCGAGGGTAAATACAAATATATGACTATCCTAAGAATTAATATTAAAAAAATACCTCTGTAGTAATTATACTCCGTGATGGAGAATGGCCAGAATCTAATCTGGTAGGAAGAAAAAACGTAATGCAAAATTCTGGACAGAGAAATAAAAACAATGGATAAATATAAAACTGGGATAATGGATATTGAACACAAACAAGGTGCAATATTCAAAAAATAGAATTTAGTACTACGAGGAAACAAAATAGATCAGAACAGCAAAGAGCTATAGAAATCACAAAAGTAAAAGGTTTTCATTTATGCCTGCAGAGGATACTGTAGTCATTTTATGTATCCATCTAGTGTCTTCCTGCAGCAGCATACTGTCTCTATTCCCACCATGTTTGGTTAAGGAATATGATGTATAATCTATGTAGCAAGTGATTGTCTATGGTCCCCGAAATGACGTGCGATGGGTTGATCTCTCTCCTTTCCATTAATAGCCCAGCCTAATCGTTGATCGATGTTGAGCTTCTAGCTGACAAAACTGGCATGTTGTTTTCTCAATATGCATTAACCCACATGGTATTTGATGGGATGGCATATACTCTATGACATACCACCATGTGCATGTTAGAATAAATGTAATAGGGATCATTTTCCCCAAATGGGGATGTACTGTGTTGGCACCAATTCAATATATCGGCACGTACTGCACCCTGTGCATCTATAGCAGTGTAGGGAAGGAGTTGTAGATAAACCAGAAATATCGCTTTGAACCAGCCAATTGCTCAAGTTTCATCCTTTCTGGTCAGGCTTGGACTGGACTGTTGGGGAAATTCATGGTGAACCCACTGATTAGCAACCACTCCCTCTATCGCAGGAGGACAGGAC
Organism: Pseudophryne corroboree; assembly: GCF_028390025.1. Classification (NCBI taxonomy): domain Eukaryota; kingdom Metazoa; phylum Chordata; class Amphibia; order Anura; family Myobatrachidae; genus Pseudophryne; species Pseudophryne corroboree. Next base: position 90,419,706 of record NC_086449.1, on the reverse strand, counting down.
CTAATGCAATGGCGCTGTTCACTAAAGCAGATTGCAGGGTGTAGTGGAGCTGCTTGCAGGGACAGTCATCAAGTCTGTTTTGACTGACCCAGTGGTGGCTGAAGATGGAGGCCAGACAGCAACTGGGGCATTGAACTACTGGGTACTAAATCTCATGAGACTCTGCAAAGAGGTCAGGGGAGTATGTGCTGAGCTCTAATTGGATAAGCCCATCACGTGCTCCTCTGATCTGTTGAGATCAGCAGTAGCGCAGACTCATTGTGAGTGACTAATTGTGAGGTTGCGTCTGCTGGCTGACTGAGGTTGCGGCTTCCTGTGAGTGCTGGGAGTAACTGGCAGCTCCTCTTCCTTCTGCCAACAGGTCAGGTCAGTCTCTTGTGGGGGGTGGGGCAGCTAATGTGTGTTTTATTTTTTTGTACTGTAGGGGCCACTGTTTGTGTTTTTTTCCCAAGGGGACCAATATGTGTGTGTGTGTGTGTGTGTGTGTGTGTGTGTGTGTGTTTTTGTTTCCAGTGGGATACAATGTGTGTTTTTTCCCCGTCTGGGACTGATGATGTGCCTTTGCAATTTTAACATCTTGCTTTGTGTGCAGAGACTTGAAAAAGGTTGAAATTCACTGGTATACTGGGGCCCATTTATCAACAAGTGATAAAACTTGTTGTGAATGATAAAACTTGTTGGATATGATAAATGGTGCTCCAGCCAATCACTTCTCAACTGTCATTTTTCAAACACATGACAGGAGCTGAATACATGACAGTTGGGAGCTGGTTGGCTGGAGCACCATTAATCATGCACAATGAGTTTTACCACTCATTGATAAATGAGCCCCACAGTTCTCTCATTTGACCACTGATCCCAATAACCCCCAGTCTCCACCTGTCATAGACATGATCTCTCATTGAAATCTGCCCATATGTAGACATTCCTGATTATATTAGAGCCAGTGGAGAAGTTATTAACAAAACTATTCTTATGCACACAATGGGGGTTATTCAGGGTTGTTAGCAAACCAGAAAAGTTGGCAATTGGGCAAAACCATGTTGCACTGCAGGGGGAAAGGGTGGGAGGGGGCAGATATAATATTTGCAGAGAGAGTTAGATTTGTGGGTTATTTGGTTTCTGTGCAGGGTAAATACTGGCTGCTTTATTTTTACAACGCAATTCAGATTTCAGTTTGAACACACCCCACCCAAATCTAGCTCTCCCTGCAAATGTTGTATCAGCCCCCCCCAATGAAAATTGCACCAAAAATGTGCGAAAACGCCTGCGAATTCGACAAAACACGTGATTTCACCAGTGCCGGATTTTTCAACCAGTCGCAAAAAGACGGCACAAGCATTGAATAGGTCGAATGTAAATTCAACCTGAAAATGGGCAAAAAAATCCAGAGAATTATAACAATATGGACATTGTATACACAGATGACACTAGAATCCTGAAGCTTAATGTTTTAAAAGATATAGATAATTCTACCAGATCTCAGTGAGTTTATACAAACATTGTAACTTGTTCACAAGCATACAGGGCAGTAGTGAGTCTGCTTGGGCCCAGGTACTGTTCAGGTGGCAAGGCCTAATCACAGGAGGCGTGGCCATGCACCATTATAAAAAAATACAGAAAAAAATAAGATTTTACTTACCGATAAATCTATTTCTCGTAGTCCGTAGTGGATGCTGGGACTCCGTCAGGACCATGGGGAATAGCGGCTCCGCAGGAGACAGGGCACAAAATTTAAAAGTTTGACCACTAGGTGGTGTGTACTGGCTCGTCCCCCTATGACCCTCCTCCAAGCCTCAGTTAGGATACTGTGCCCGGACGAGCGTACATAATAAGGAAGGATCTTGAATCCCGGGTAAGACTCATACCAGCCACACCAATCACACCGTACAACTTGTGATCTGAACCCAGTTAACAGTATGACAAACGTAGGAGCCTCTGAACAGACGGCTCACAACAATAACAACCCGATTTTTTTGTAACAATAACTATGTACAAGTATTGCAGACAATCCGCACTTGGGATGGGCGCCCAGCATCCACTACGGACTACGAGAAATAGATTTATCGGTAAGTAAAATCTTATTTTCTCTGACGTCCTAGTGGATGCTGGGACTCCGTCAGGACCATGGGGATTATACCAAAGCTCCCAAACGGGCGGGAGAGTGCGGATGACTCTGCAGCACCGAATGAGAGAACTCCAGGTCCTCCTTAGCCAGGGTATCAAATTTGTAGAATTTTACAAACGTGTTCTCCCCTGACCACGTAGCTGCTCGGCAGAGTTGTAATGCCGAGACCCCTCGGGCAGCCGCCCAAGATGAGCCCACCTTCCTTGTGGAGTGGGCATTGACAGATTTAGGCTGTGGCAGGCCTGCCACAGAATGTGCCAGTTGAATTGTGCTACAAATCCAACGAGCAATCGTCTGCTTAGAAGCAGGAGCACCCAGCTTGTTGGGTGCATACAGTATAAACAGCGAGTCAGATTTTCTGACTCCAGCCGTCCTTGAAATATATATTTTCAATGCTCTGACAACGTCCAGCAACTTGGAATCCTCCAAATCGCTAGTAGCCGCAGGCACCACAATAGGCTGGTTCAGGTGAAACGCTGAAACCACCTTAGGCAGAAAGTGAGGACGCGTCCGCAGTTCTGCCCTGTCCGAATGGAAAATCAGATATGGGCTTTTATACGATAAAGCCGCCAATTCTGACACTCTCCTGGCTGAAGCCAGGGCCAGTAGCATGGTTACTTTCCATGTAAGATATTTCAAATCCACCGATTTGAGTGGCTCAAACCAATGGGATTTGAGAAAATCCAAAACTACATTAAGATCCCACGGTGCCACTGGGGGCCCAACCGGGGGCTGTATATGTAGTACTCCTTTTACAAAAGTCTGGACTTCAGGAACTGAAGCCAATTCTTTCTGGAAGAAAATCGACAGGGCCGAAATTTGAACCTTAATGGACCCTAATTTGAGGCCCATAGACAATCCTGTTTGCAGGAAATGTAGGAATCGACCCAGTTGAAATTCCTCCGTCGGGGCCTTCCTGGCCTCACACCACGCAACATATTTTCTCCAAATGCGGTGATAATGTTGTGCAGTCACCTCCTTCCTGGCTTTTACCAGGGTAGGGATGACCTCTTCCGGAATGCCTTTTTCCCTTAGAATTCGGTGTTCAACCGCCATGCCGTCAAACGCAGCCGCGGTAAGTCTTGGAATAGACACGGTCCCTGCTGAAGCAGGTCCAGTCTTAGAGGTAGAGGCCACGGATCTTCCGTGAGCATCTCCTGAAGTTCCGGGTACCAAGTTCTTCTTGGCCAATCCGGAGCCACGAGTATCGTTCTTACTCCCCTTTGCCGTATAATTCTCAGTACTTTTGGTATGAGAGGCAGAGGAGGAAACACATACACTGACTGGTACACCCATGGTGTTACCAGAGCGTCTACAGCTATTGCCTGAGGGTCTCTTGACCTGGCCCAATACCTGTCCAGTTTTTTGTTGAGGCGGGACGCCATCATGTCCACCATTGGTCTTTCCCAATGGACCACAATCATGTGGAAGACTTCTGGATGAAGTCCCCACTCTCCCGGGTGCAGATCGTGTCTGCTGAGGAAGTCTGCTTCCCAGTTGTCCACTCCCGGGATGAACACAGCTGACAGTGCTAACACATGATTTTCTGCCCAGCGGAAAATCCTTGCAGCTTCTGCCATTGCCCTCCTGCTTCTTGTGCCGCCCTGTCTGTTTACGTGGGCGACTGCCGTGATGTTGTCCGACTGAATCAACACCGGCTGACCCTGAAGCAGAGGTTTTGCCAGGCTTAGAGCATTGTAGATTGCTCTTAGCTCCAGTATATTTATGTGAAGAGACGTCTCCAGGCTTGACCACACGCCCTGGAAGTTTCTTCCCTGTGTGACCGCTCCCCAGCCTCTCAGGCTGGCATCCGTGGTCACTAGGACCCAGTTCTGTATGCCGAATCTGCGGCCCTCTAACAGATGAGCACTTTGCAACCACCATAGCAGAGACACTCTTGTCCTTGTGGACAATTTTATCCGCTGATGCATCTGCAGATGCGATCCGGACCATTTGTCCAGCAGATCCCACTGAAAAGTTTGTGCATGGAATCTGCCGAATGGAATCGCTTCGTAAGAAGCTACCATTTTTCCCAGGACTCTTGTGCATTGATGCACAGATACTTTTCCTGGTTTTAGGAGGTTCCTGACTAGATCGGATAACTCCCTGGCTTTCTCCTCCGGAAGAAATACCTTTTTCTGAACAGTGTCCAGAATCATCCCTAGGAACAACAGACGTGTCGTCGGGATCAGTTGGGATTTTGGAAAATTCAGAATCCACCCGTGTTGTTGGAGCACTACTTGGGTTAGTGCTACTCCGACCTCCAGCTGTTCTCTGGATCTTGCCCTTATCAGGAGATCGTCCAAGTAAGGGATAATTAAGACGCCTTCTCTTCAAAGAAGGATCATCATTTCGGCCATTACCTTGGTAAAGACCCGGGGTGCCGTGGACAATCCAAACGGCAGCGTCTGAAACTGATAATGACAGTTTTGGACCACGAACCTGAGGTACCCTTGGTGTGAAGGACAAATTGGAACATGAAGGTAAGCATCCTTGATGTCCAAGGACACCATAAAATCCCCTTCTTCCAGATTCGCTATCACTGCTCTGAGTGACTCCATCTTGAACTTGAATTTTTGTATGTACAGGTTCAGAGATTTTAGATTTAGAATCGGTCTTACCGAGCCGTCCGGCTTCGGTACCACAAATAGCGTGGAGTAATACCCCTGTCCCTGTTGTAGGAGGGGTACCTTGACTATCACCTGCTGAGAATACAGCTTGTGAATGGCCTCCAATACCGTCGCCCTGTCGGAGGGAGACGTTGGCAAAGCAGACTTTAGGAAACGGCGAGGAGGGGACTTCTCGAATTCCAACCTGTAACCCTGAGATACTACCTGCAGGATCCAGGGGTCCACCTGCGAGTGAGCCCACTGTGCGCTGAAATGTTTGAGGCGACCCCCCACCGCCCCTGAGTCTGCTTGTAAGGTCCCAGCGTCATGCTGACGCCTTTGTAGAAGCCGGGGAGGGCTTCTGCTCCTGGGAAGGAGCTGCTTGTTGCAGTCTCTTACCCTTTCCTTTGCCTCGGGGCAAATAGGAATGTCCTTTTGCTCGTTTGTTCTTATAGGAACGAAAGGACTGCGGCTGAAAAGCCTGCGGCTTTTTCTGCTGGGAGGTGACCTGGGGTAAAAAGGTTGATTTTCCGGCCGTTGCCGTGGCCACCAGATCCGATAGACCGACCCCAAATAATTCCTCCCCCTTATACGGCAATACTTCCATATGTCGTTTGGAATCCGCATCACCTGACCACTGGCGCGTCCATAAACTTCTTCTGGCAGATATGGACATCGCACTTACTCTTGATGCCAGAGTGCAAATATCTCTCTGTGCATCTCGCATATAAAGAAATGCATCCTTTAACTGCTCTATAGTCAGTAAAATACTGTCCCTATCCAGGGTATCAATATTTTCAGACAGTGACTCCGACCAAGCCACGCCAGCACTGCACATCCAGGCTGAGGCGATTGCTGGTCTCAGTATAACACCCGTATGTGTGTATATACTTTTTAATGTATTCTCCAGCCTCCTATCAGCTGGATCCTTGAGGGCGGCCGTATCAGGAGACGGTAACGCCACTTGCTTTGATAAGCGTGTGAGCGCCTTATCCACCCTAGGAGGTGTTTCCCAGCGCGCCCTAACCTCTGGCGGGAAAGGGTATAATGCCAATAACTTCTTTGAAATTAGCAGTTTTCTATCTGGGGTAACCCACGCTTCATCACACACTTCATTCAGTTCCTCTGATTCAGGAAAAACTATCGGTAGTTTTTTCACACCCCACATAATACCCCTTTTTGTGGTACTTGCAGTATCAGAGATATGCAAAGCCTCCTTCATTGCCGTGATCATATAACGTGTGGCCCTACTGGAAAATACGTTTGTTTCTCCCGTAATTCCATAAACAAAGCCATCCATTCTGGTGTCGACTCCCTAGGGGGTGACATCACCATTACAGGCAATTGCTCCGCCTCCACGCCAACATCGTCCTCATACATGTCGACACACACGCACCGACACACAGCAGACACACAGGGAATGCTCTGATAGAAGACAGGACCCCACTAGCCCTTTGGGGAGACAGAGGGAGAGTTTGCCAGCACACACCCAAGCGCTATAAATATATATAGGGACAACCTTAATAAGTGTGTTCCCTTTATAGCAGCTCAAATATTATAAATATCGCCAATAAGTGCCCCCCCTCTCTGTTTTTACCCTGTTTCTGTAGTGCAGTGCAGGGGAGAGTCCTGGGAGCCTTCCTCGCAGCGGAGCTGGGCAGGAAAATGGCGCTGTGTGCTGAGGAGAATAGGCCCCGCCCCCTTTTCGGCGGGCTTCTTCTCCCGGTTTTTTTGGAACCTGGCAGGGGTTAAATACATCCATATAGCCTCAGGGGCTATATGTGATATATTTTAGCCAGAATAGGTATATTACATTGCTGCCCAGGGCGCCCCCCCCAGCGCCCTGCACCCTCAGTGACCGCTGGTGTGAAGTGTGCGGAGAGCAATGGCGCACAGCTGCAGTGCTGTGCGCTACCTCATGAAGACTGAGACGTCTTCTGCCGCCGGTTTCTGGACCTCTTCTCTATTCGGCATCTGCAAGGGGGTCGGCGGCGCGGCTCCGGTGACCCATCCAGGCTGTACCTGTGATCGTCCCTCTGGAGCTAGTGTCCAGTAGCCTAAGAAGCAAATCCATCCTGCACGCAGGTGAGTTCACTTCTTCTCCCCTAAGTCCCTCGTTGCAGTGAGCCTGTTGCCAGCAGGCCTCACTGAAAATAAAAAACCTAACAAACTTTTTCTAAGCAGCTCTTTAGGAGAGCCACCTAGATTGCACCCTGCTCGGACGGGCACAAAAACCTAACTGAGGCTTGGAGGAGGGTCATAGGGGGAGGAGCCAGTACACACCACCTAGTGGTCAAACTTTTAAATTTTGTGCCCTGTCTCCTGCGGAGCCGCTATTCCCCATGGTCCTGACGGAGTCCCAGCATCCACTAGGACGTCAGAGAAATAGTATTTTAAGCACCTCTATAGCCATACTGCAACCCAGCACACAGCAGCCTGTGCTAGGCAGAGAAGAAGCTCTGCAACTTCTGCTGCTACAGTAGGTAAGTGGGAGTGGGGACCCGGCCCCCACTGGGCCCCTCCATCAGACCTGGGCCTGAGTAATTAGTACCCACCCCATCTTCCGCTCTCTGCACAACTGCAAGCATATACTGTTTTGGTAGAAGCATTACAGGCACGGTCATCATGCACTTAGGATGGGTTTCCCGTTGCCCAGAATCCCCTTCCAACACTCCAGATTAGCATTGTGCACTTTGCAAGCATGACCCTAATCTGGCTGCGGCATGCTGTGTCAGTAATATATTTGATCTGTTTACTAATATATAACATACCATAAGCCTTGACCAAGACTTTGGACTGCGTAAAATTTTCACTATTTGATAAATCGATACAAACTGCTTCTGATGTCTCCCAATCATCAACTAGGACTTCAGTAGACAGCCAGTTGGGCCCAGTGTAGGTATTGATCTTTCTTAATCTGCTTTTCCAGGTCACTGGGCCACAGGTATACGAGCAGTTCAACAGAGCCACTTCTCCGAATGGTACAAACACCATATCACTTAGAGATTGCACCTCACACTCAGACTTTCCTGAAATTGAAGAACGAGATAATAATGAATTTAAGAAATAATTAAATTGGCAGTGATACAATATACATATTTATTTATTTATTATTTATTAGCAGTTTCTTATATAGTGCAGCATATTCCGTTGCGCTTTACAATTAGAGCAACAGTTATAGAACAAAACTGGGCAAAGACAGACATAGCGGTAAGAAGGCCCTGCTCGCAAGCTTACAATCTATAGGGAAATAGGCATTGATACACAACGGATAGATGCAACCTGTTACATAATGTTTCCCCAGATTGCTAGGTTCTCTTAGTGGGTTGTATGATATGATCACCCAGCAATGTTGGAAGACAAAATGTGAGGTTATGGGGACTGTGCAGAGGGAATGTAACTGGATAGGGAAGCATTGAAGGTTATGTGTGTGGGTCAGGAATTTGGTATGCTTGTCTGAAGAGATGAGTTTTCAGGGAACGTTTAAAGGTTTGGAGACTAGTGGAGAGTCTTATTGTGCGTGGGAGCGCATTCCACAGAGTGGGTGAAGCCCGGGTAAAGTCCTGTAATTTTGAGTGGGAACAGGTAATACATCTGGATGAGAGACGCAGCTCTTGTGCAGAGCGGAGGGGTCTGGTAGGGAGATATTTTGAGATGAGTGAGGAGATGTATGATGGTGCAGTTTGGTTAATAGCCTTGTATGTAAGTAAAAGTATTTTATATCGGTAGAATACCGGTAACCAATGGAGGGACTGACAGAGTGGATCAGCAGACGAAGAACGTCTGGCGAGGAAGATTAGCCTCGCAGCTGCATTTAAAATGGATTGAAGTGGTGAGAGCCTATGTTGGGAAGACCAGTAAGGAGACTATTACAATAATCAATGTGGGAGATGATGAGTGTATGGATCAGAGTTTTTGCAGTGTCTTGTGTAAGATAAGGGCTTATTTTGGATATGTTTTTAAGGTGCATGTAACATGATTTAGAGACAGATTGAATGTGTGGAACAAACAACAGTTCAGAGTCAAGGATGACACCTAGGCAGCGAGCTTGTGGGGTGGGGTCGATAGTTGCATTGTCAACAGTTATGGCAATATCATGTTGGTAACTACCCTTAGCTGGTGGGAAAATAATTAATTCTGTTTTGGAAATGTTGAGTTTGAGGTGACGAGATGACATCCAAGATGAAACGGCAGACAGGCATCCAGTGACACGAGCCAATACAGATGGTGATAAATCTGGGGAGGATAGGTAGATTTGAGTATCATCAGCGTACAAATGATACTGAAATCCGAAGGAGCTGATTAGTTTACCAAGAGAGGAGGTATAGATTGAGAAAAGCAGAGGACCTAAGACTGAGCCTTGCGGTACTCCAACTGATAGAGGTAGAGAAGAGGAGGTAGAATCAGAGAACTGAACACTGAAAGATCGATTAGATAGGTAGGATGAGAACCAAGTAAGGGCTGTGTCCTGAGGACCTAGGGACTCTAGTATTTGTATGAGATAGATATATATATATATATATATATATATATATATATAGATAGCGGTTTTGGGATCGGCACTCAGAATGGGGACTGTAGGAATACTTGCTGCGGTGCCCTCTGTGAACCTTTGGCAGATCCAATGTAATAGAGAGGAAATCAGCGGCACTCTGCAGTCGGAATTATGCTATGTAGAAAATTTTATTCCAGTCCTACGGCGTTTCGGGGAACAAGCCCCGTCTTCAGGGACAAACAATGCATTGTTTGTCCCTGAAGACGGGGCTTGTTCCCCGAAACGCCGTAGGACTGGAATAAAATTTTCTACACAGCATAATTCCGACTGCAGAGTGCCGCTGATTTCCTCTCTATTATATATATATATATATATATAATATATACATATTCGTATATACATGCACTCATACTGTATATATAGACACACATACATAAATATTACCTGTAAATTTAAGGGCTGTATACCTGAAAAGGGTCACATAATGCACATAATGATGCTTATCCTGTGCTTCTTTTTTAACTAGTTAGTTTTACCCGATAATAAGGCTTGAAAGAATCATAATGATCGTAGAAGGACTTAAGTATATATAACTCCTGATTGAGTAGTGTTTTGCAGAATGAGGCTTGGCACTCAAGACTAACACAAATACCCTTAGACTGTAACTCGGTCATCTCTCATAGTAAATTATTCTAAACAAATACATTTCCATACTATTATGAAAAACAAATTTTTTACAATATAAATGTATTTATTACCAGTTATTTATATAGCGCACACATATTCCGCAGACCCAGCATGCGGGGAGGAATTGCCCTTTGCTGGGCATCTCCCCGCATGTTAGAGTAATGAGTTTTAGGTGGGAATATGTAGGAAACCCACGCAAGAATGTGGAGAATATGCAGACTCCACACAGTTAGGGCCATGGTGGGAATCGAACCCAAGACCTCAGTGCTGTGAGGCAGTAACTCTAACCATTATATTGTCTATAATCTATTTATATATAGATGGCCATCTATAATGATGGACCTTTTTATATACATTATGGCACATGTAACCCCCTGTCACTGAGTATGGTGCGCAGATGGACATAGACATCTTACTGGCACTTTTATCTTGCCCCTGCTAGCTCTTGGGTGTGGGCACCAATAATGAGAGGGTCTCCACATATGCATGTATACAGCAATATATAAGGTGGACACAGGTGTACATGGTGGTGCAGTGCAGTTCTCAAAGACCATCTCGTGATGAACGAACAATAAACTTTATTGAGACTCCTCCTTATCCGCCAGCACCATAAGCAAAACGGTTACAAGATCTACTCCAACAATTTCCCCCAACGCATTACTTGAAGCAGTTTGTAAATAAGGTATATTGTAAGCTGAGCAGTTGCAAAGATTAGTTACATAAAAACATAGGAACACAGAATGTGACAACAGATAAGAAACACTTGGCCCATCTAGCTGCCTCTCTTTTTTAACAATATTGTTACCATTTTAGGTGCCCTTCTTTGTACACTCTCTAACGTATTTATATCCTTCTGAACATGTAGCAGTTAATTCACTGACGGACACAATACCGACGGTCAGAATCCCGACAGCCACTGACCAACAGTCAAAATACCGACATTCATTATGCTGACATGTTCAAAATGCCGACATAGTCAGAATACAGACACTTAAAATGCAGACACGTCAAAATGACGGCATGCATTTTTAAGGAATTTTTGCCCCCCCCCCCAAAAAAATTGTTCATACTTTACCATCCCAGTGGTCCTGGAGGGGGTATATAAAAGTGTGCCGAGCTCAGCGAGGCACCGTGCCTGAAGTATGGCGAGCGCAGCGAGCCCCAGTACATTCATGCTATTTGGGATCCTGTAAATTGTTTCATTTGAGATAATCTGCAACTTTTTCTTTTAAAAATGTTGCCACCAATTTCCCTACTACTGATGTAAGGCTCACTGGTCAGACATTGCTTGTCTTTTGTTTGCTTCCACTTTTGTGCAGTGGGACTACGTTCACTCTTTTACAGTACTCTGGAATTACTACTGTAGCTAGTGACTAGTTGAATAATTATTAATGGTGCTAAAAAACACCCCTTTAGGCTCTTTTAGCATCCTTGGATGTAACCCATCTGGCCTCATTGATGTATCTACTTTCAGTTATGTTAGGACCTACTCCTGTGTGAATGTACTTGATACTACCTCATTTTTCTGAATATGGTTAAAACTTAACTATGACCCCTTCCCCTCTCTTTCAGTAGTGAATATGGAGCAAAAATAATTCTTAAGATGATCTGCTATTACGTTGTCTCCCTCAACAAGACTCTCACTCTCCTTCTTTGAGTCTTATTATTCTAGTCTGAGTGGTACAGTATGTGGGGAGGTTTGTGTGGTTTGCTCTGAGGGGGTCATTCAGACCCGATCGCAGGCTAGCATTTTTTGCAGCGGTGCAATTGGGTCTAAACTGTCATGCGTATGCACCGCAATGCGCAGGCGCGTCGGCCGCCGGCAACGGGCATCGCCGGACAGCGACAGATTTTACGAAGAAAGCAATCGCACCGGCGATTGCAAGACGATTGACAGGAAGAGGCCATTTGTGGGTATCAACTGACCATTTCTTGGGAGTGTCCGGAAAAACGCAGCCGTTTGGAGGGAGGATTCCTGACATCAGCTCCGGGCTGGATCATCGCAGCGGCTGAGTAAGTCCTGAGCTGTGCAGAGACTGCACAAACTTTTGTTTGAGCAGCTCTCTGCACAAGCGATCGCACCCCTCCACATCAACTGCCCCCTGTCCCTGTAGGCGGCAACTACCTGATCGCAGCACTGCAAAAAAACGCCTGTGTGCGATCAGGTCTGAATCACCCCCTGAGTGCTATGTGGTCTGAATGACTTGGGGGGAGATTTTGTGGGGTGAACAACTTTCAGTGATAATGTAAAGAGACATTTTCAAAACTCATCTCTCTCTCTCTCTCCCCCTCTCCCTCTCTCTCCTTTTTTTTTGATATCTAATGGCAGTCTGTTGTAGTGCTGCTGACCAATTGTAGAAATCATTGTAAAAATCCTTTTCACCTCTCCACTGCCGGTATGTCGGGCAGGAAGTGAAAGAAAAAAACAGCCTTTCTCCCCAGCCACTATGCAGTGCAGCAGCACAATTTGATGGATAGAGCAGGGTGCCGGGCAGCAGGAGGAGGAGCCTCACTTGTCTGATGCACACATGACTGGGTGCATGGGGTACGGTGGGCCCAGCTGCATCCCTTTGCACCCATGGTAGCTACACCCTTGCCCTCATTATACCACACCCTAGGTCTTACTTGCACAACCCCACCAATCCCGGGACACTTGGCAAGTACTGTGGCAAACACAGGATTTCTAGAGGGGGGTTTCCAAATGCAATCCACAATCTACCTCTCTGTGGGACATTGGAGCAAGGGGGGAGTCTGGGGGAGTTGTAGAAGAAACTAGTATCGACCCTGGACATATATGTATATACATTATTGGTCTTTTTATACACTGGATAGTGTGTGGAATACAGTATTAATAATTAACACTAAATATGGTCTATAGTATAGGCAGTATCAAACATATTTAATTAATACAAATAACATAAGTTAAACAGCCCATAATAAATAAATAAATAAATAAATAAATAAATACACTAACATAATAGAGCCAGTAAGAAACAGAACTGCACTTTCTAAGCACACATTCTCCCACCCCATGGTAAAGCACCTGTCTCCTCTTCCAGGCAGCTACTCTCTGTTCCAGTGCACTGATTGAGTAATCAGATCCAAACTTGGTAGAAGGAGCTGCTACCACTGGGCATGTGCAGCAGCTCCACTCTGTCCCTTATACTGCACGTTTGTGACGGCAGCTCTAGTAATCATATTATGGGGGTTATTCAGAGTTGTTAGTGAACCAAAAAAGCACACTAATGGGCAAAACCATATTGCACTGCAGGTGGGGGAGATGGAACATGTGCAGAGAGAGTTAGATTTGGTGGGTTATATTGTTTCTGTGCAGGGTACATACTGGCTGCTTTATTTTTACACTGTAATTTACATTTCAGTTTGAACACACCCAACCCAAATATAACTCTCTCTGCACATGTTATATCTGCCTCCCCTGCATTTGCCTAAGAATCTGTCTAGACTGCAGTGAAAAAAATAAGCTGACCAGTTTTGGTGGGCTACATGCAAAATCAACCAGCACAGTATGTATCCTACATGCTAAAAGTGCAAATGTTGTTGTTGTTGTTGTTGTTGTTGTTGTTGTTGCTTTGCTCCCAATACTCAGCCCCACTGTGTTTACATACAACGTTACATGTGTCTTGTATCAAGTTATTAGATATGTTGCTGTATTACCATAACTGGATACGGTCATTAGGTCGACCACTATTGGCCGACATGCAATAGGTCGACATGGTCACTGGGTCGACATGGCCACTAGGTCGACATGTACTAGTCCACATAGAAAAAGGTCAATTTACGTGTCGACTTAGTCACTGTCGGCCAATAGTGGTGGACCTAATGACACCCACCCACCATAACTATAAAACAGTATAAGGTAAAACCAATCAGGCTCTAACGTAATAAGCCACTAATCACAGCAGTTACATCAGCATATAAAAACAACCTCCATAATAACATAGAGTGCACAATGCCAAGTAATACAGTACACTAACCTATATGAAAGATCCCCCACATCTGCAGTAGCAGACAGAGATGTTTTATCGTCCACACCATGGTTACTGCTGCAGTGTGAGACTCTACAGGGCGGTAACATCTGGAGGGCTGAGCACGTATTGTTACCTCCACCCGCATTTATGTTCTGCTTTCTCAGTATCTCACTGCTCTTTCTTTCAACATTTCCTGTTTAAAAACAGCCCCCTATACAGGCATCACGCTCACGCTGAGGTAATCGCAGGGATTTGTGCTACTTGACAGATAACACCAACCTGTTGCACTGACATGAATTTACAGAGACACGGGATACACATAGATACAAGCACACACACACACACACACACACACACACACACACATATATATATATATATACACAACATATCTTTATCCTATCCCAGAATGTCTAGAAGGCTCATTCATTTCAGTGATTGTCCCGATACTCCCAGGGGAGTAGTCCAACATTCCATTCACATACTTCCAATGTTGTACAGTACATTAGAAAGTCAAGACGAATGGGAGTGAAACTAACCAGACATCCCCATTCTTCTTAGACAGTAGCCTTATCTACAGTACAGTATATTGCCTATTTATATTTGTCCAATACATCGAGTGTGGTATTGAAGGTCGCCAAGACTTAAGTCGACAGTGTCTAGGTAGACCACTATTAGTCGATAGTAACTAGATTTACAGGAATTATACAGATGGGTCCACGTTTATCTTGACCTTTAATTGGATTAACTGAGACTGGCCAGTCAGACTTAATCCCCTGCTGTATTGTTCTCTGTATTGTATTGCAGCTGAGAACAATAGATGAAGGGTTTATGCTAATAAGTCATGTTGTGCCTAGGCGCAGAAAACTAGTCAAGTTAACCGTCGACAGGGTCTCTAGGTCGACATGGTCTAGGTCAACAGGTCAAAAGGTTGACATAAGTTTTAAATCTTTTGTGGTGTAGTATTCGTTGTACAGTGACCGGGAACCCCAATTAGTGCACCGCGTCCACTCGCATGTCTAGCTTCCCTCATATTACCATTCCCAATCGTAGTCTACATGGATCGTAAAGTATGAAAAAGTAAAAAAAAAGATAATTAAAAAAAAAAACCTCATGTCGACCTTTTGACCTGTCAACCTTAAACGTGTCTACCTAGATACCCTGTCGACCTAGAAACCCTGTTGACCTAGTTACTGCCGACCAATAGAGGTCGACCAAGACACTGTCGACCTAACTCTTGTCGACCTAGAGACGGGATACCCAATACATCACTGGATTTACAGCCAGCAGGGTTAAGTGACTTACTGGCAAAGTCTCCGCTATTTACTACATGAAGGATTGCAGAAGTACTTGGGGGTACAGGGGTATCGGAGGAATATCTCCAAGAGTGGTAACATGCTTGTAAACGCTGCTACTTAAGTAATATGATTGACTCGTCTATTTGAGCATTTATGGAAACATTTCAGATTTGGTGGAATAAATATTTCTTTGTTGGTTGTGCTGATCCCTTCTATTCACTCAGCCTGGCTGAATGTGTCTATGAGGACTTGCTATATATATATATATATATATATTTATCTAAAAAAAAATCAACTATTGGGCGCTAGTGATCAGTGCATACTTTTCTGAACTAATATGTGTTATGCACACCAGTGCCTGCAGGAAAGTACTAGTGTCAGAACTGTTATGCACTCCAGTGTCTGCAGGAATGTACTGGTGTTTGAACTGTTATGCAAAACAAATGGACTCACAGACAAACTGGGGAATATGACATAACGTACACAGAAGGTGATAGGGTAACAAAATACACACACAGTGAACAGAGAAGCCCAGAGGCTAAGGAACTGGGTATCTCCCTTGTATTAGAACTGCTCAGATGTAAAAAGCAAGATGTTGTGTTTTAATACGTAGAGAACCCGAAATGCTGTTGCTAAGGGCAACAGCAAAACCCTAAAGGGTTACCAACGGGTGTGGCAGTAAACTCCTTGGTCAGAGATGGAATGATAGACACAAGGAGAGCCTCCACAATCCTGATTCTCACTTGCAGTGCACAGGTTTAAGCTTACTGCCACTAAACTGACCCCTGACACCTAGCACAGTGAGACAGGATTAGACAGGCAAGTGTTAGAATACAGCCGCAAACTTGCTAAGTTCACAGAATAATAACAGAACCCCAGCAAGCTAAACGACTGACTCCAGTCTTACTGCTAGGTCTGGATTGGCAGAGTGTAATACCAAATCCCCAGGCCTATTTGCAGTAAGCAACAAACAAATACAAAGCTACACAGTACTGGCTAACTTTCATGAACTGACTAACCAACAGAGATTCAGCAGCATCTGCTTACCCTGAAAAGAGGCCTTATAAAGCAGGTGCTGTCCACGCCCCACTCAGACCTCACAGACTGTGAGCACAAAAACCAGCACCGGATCCCCTGCCGTGCACAGAGCCTATAACCACTGCACAGCAAAAGACCCGAACCGGAGTATCAGCTGCGCTCAGGTTACTCCACTAGCACTTGTCTCCCGGTTGCCATGACGACGTGGCAGCACAGGGCAGGAGACCCTAACAGTACCCCCCCTCTGACGAGGGGTCAAAGAACCCCTACCACCGGGTTTATCGGGGAACTGCGAGAAGAAAGAGCGTATCAGTCTGGGGGCATGAAGATCACAACTGCGCACCCACGACCGCTCCTCCGGGCCATACCCCTTCCAGTGCACCAAAAATGACAGCCGACCCCGAACCACCTTGGAGTCAAGAATCCTTTCAACAACAAACTCCCTCTGGCCACGTATCAGAAGAGGGGAAGGTCTTCCACTGGAAGAAGGATTACTAATCGCCCGTTTTAAAAGGGAACAATGAAATGTTTTATTGATACCCAAAGAACGGGGCAGATCTAACTGAAATGCCACCGGATTGATAACCCTGGTGATCTTATAAGGGCCGATGAACCGGGGCCCTAACTTATGAGATGGCTGTCTCAACTTCAAATTCTTGGTAGACAACCAGACGAAGTCTCCTAATTTGAAGCTGCAGGGTCTTTTCCGCTTATCAAAAACCCTTTTGGTCACTAATGACACAGACACAAGGGCTTTCTTCACTTTCCGCCAAATACCTCTAAGGACCGAAACCACAGAGGAACCACCAGGCGTGGAGTCCAGGGGGTCAAAAGAATTGGCCTTAGGATGATGCCCATACACACAAAGGAAGGGAGAGATCCCTGTAGCAGAGTGAGCCGCGTTGTTATAGGCAAACTCCGCCATGGACAGATGAGCAACCCAGTCAGTCTGACACTTGGAGACATAACACCTGAGGAACTGCTCCAAGGACTGGTTCACCCTTTCAGTCTGCCCATTAGACTGCGGATGGTAGCCTGACGACAAGCTGACAGAAATCTGGAGATCGGAACAAAATGCCCTCCAGAATTTGGCCACAAACTGGGATCCGCGGTCAGAGACCACATCAAGTGGCAACCCGTGGAGACGCACAACATGCAGCATAAATAATTCAGACAGGCGTCTGGCTGATGGCAGCCCAACCAGTGGAACGAAGTGCGCCATCTTCGAAAACCTGTCAACGACAACCCAGATGGCTGTCATCCCCGAGGATTTGGGCAAGTCCACCACAAAATCCATTGAAATGTGGGTCCATGGCTTAGATGGGATAGAGAGTGGATGTAATGGGCCAACAGGAACCCCTCTAGGAGTCTTATTTCGGGCACAGATGTCACATGCCCGAACCCACTGATCCACATCCTTAGCCACCGAGGGCCACCACACCGCCCTAGATAGCAACTCCCGAGTTCTGGCAATACCCGGGTGACCTGCCGACTTCTTGGCATGGAATTCCAGGAACACTCGCTGTCTTAACCTAGGAGGCACAAACAAAAGACCTACCGGAAGGTCTGGAGGAGCCTGCTCCTGTGCTCTAAGGACTAATGATAAGAGGTCCTGGGTAATGCCCACTTTAATACATGATGGGGAAACAATGGGCAACGGCTCCTCGGTGGTCTCCTGGATTGGAGCAAAACTCCGCGAGAGCGCATCAGCCTTGATGTTTTTTGACCCAGGGCGATATGTTATCAAAAAATTAAAGCGAGCAAAAAACAAAGCCCATCGTGCCTGCCTGGCATTGAGACGCTTCGCTGACTCTAAATATGCCAGATTCTTATGGTCAGTGAGAATTGAGACCACAAACTTAGCCCCCTCAAGCCAGTGTCTCCACTCCTCGAGTGCATCCTTAATAGCCAACAATTCCCGGTTACCCACGTCATAATTCATCTCGGCAGGCGAAAATTTACGGGAAAAGTAAGCACAGGGATGAAGGCGATTATCAGACACTCCCATCTGAGAAAGCACTGCCCCAATACCCATCTCAGAGGCATCCACCTCCACCACAAAAGGACGCTCTGGATCTGGGTGTCGCAGCACCTTGGCCGAAACAAATGCCCTTTTGAGACGGGCAAAAGCCGCTTTAGCCTCACAAGACCAGTGAGCAACATCCGCCCCTTTCTTAGTGAGTGCCACCAAGGGCGCCACTATAGACGAAAATCCAGCGATAAATCGTCTATAAAAATTCGCAAAGCCCAGGAAACGCTGAAGCGCCTTCAAACTAGTGGGCTGCACCCAATCCAGGACTGCCTGTACCTTGGAACCCTCCATTTGGAAACCTTCTGGGGAGATAATATATCCTAGAAATGCGATTTGCTGAACTTCAAATTCGCACTTCTCCAGCTTCGCCCCAAGCCGGTGGTCTCTGAGTTTCTGGAGGACTAAGCGTACATGCTTCCGATGTTCCTCCAGGGAATGGGAGAAGATTAGGATGTCATCTAAGTATACAACTAAGAATCTATCCAAATATTCCCTGAGCACATCATTCATGAAATCCTGGAAGACTGCCGGGGCATTACAGAGCCCAAAAGGCATCACCAAATATTCATAATGCCCTGAGTGGGTATTAAAGGCAGTCTTCCATTCATCCCCCTCTCTTATTCGGATTAGATTGTACGCACCGCGTAGGTCAATCTTAGAAAAAATGGTGGCAGTACGAAGCTGGTCAAACAAGACCGAAATGAGAGGCAGTGGGTATGAGTTTTTAATCGTGATACGGTTCAATTCCCTGAAGTCGATGCAGGGTCGCAACGAACCGTCCTTTTTACCCACGAAGAAGAACCCCGACCCAACTGGAGACTGTGAAGGTCTGATAAATCCCTTAGCCAAGTTCTCCTGAATGTACTCTGCCATAGCCTGAGTCTCAGGACGTGACAGGGAGTACAACCTGCTCTTGGGAAGCTTAGCATTTGGCAACAAATCAATGGCACAGTCATAGGGGCGATGGGGAGGTAGTACCTCTGCAACTTTTTTGGAGAACACGTCCGCAAAATCTGCATAACACCCTGGCAATCCTGGCAAATTTAGCTGCGAGAGCCTGACTGGAAGGCTCAAGCAACTCCTGAAACAATCAGTACCCCAACTAAGAATCTCCCCAGAGACCCAGTCAAATTGAGGATTGTGGGCCCTTAACCAGGGTAACCCCAACACCAATGGGGCAAAAGTACAGACAGTCACATAAAAGGACAATTTTTCAGAGTGTGTGGCTCCAATAAACAAAGAAATCTGGCTAGTGCAAGAGGTAATTTTACCTTGGGATAATGGTTCCCCGTTTAACCCACAAATCTCAATTTCCGATGCCAAGGGTACTAAGGGAACAGAGTGTTTTAGGGCGAATTGGCGGTCCATAAAAACCCCGTCGGCCCCACTGTCCACAAAGGCCTCAGTCTTGACAGTTTGACCGAGGATCTTCAAGGTCACCGGAATGATAAAAGTCTTCTTGGGAAATTCTGACTTCTGGCCTGACAGGATATTTCCCATCACCCTCAGGCCCTGAAGTTTTCCGGCTTTTCTGGGCATGATACTACCACATGACCTTTATTCCCACAGTACAAACACAACCCCTGCTGTCTCCTCCGCGTCTTCTCACGCGAGGAGAGGCGGGTAGCCGCAATCTGCATAGGCTCCTCAGAAAATTCCTCAGAGTCTGAGGTTCCCTTGGGAAGGAAGGAAATCTCAGTCTCCCTTTCAAGCCTACGCTCTCTCAGCCGTCTATCCACCCGGATGGATAACTGCATGAGCTGATCCAAGCTATCAGGCAAGGGATATTGTACCAGTTGGTCCTTTATCTGGTTAGAAAGACCTCTTCGGTACTGGTGTCTCAGGGCTGGGTCATTCCACTGGGTATCATGGGCCAACCTCCGAAACTCCGTACAGTAAACCTCAACTGGCCTTCGCCCTTGCTTAAGAATCGAAATCTGAGCCTCGGCTGAGGCCGTCTTGTCAGGGTCATCATACAACATGCCCAGTGCCGTAAAAAAAGCATCAACACTTTTAAGCGACGGACAGTCAGGCTGCAACCCATATGCCCAGACCTGTGGGTCTCCTTGTAGCAAGGAAATCACTATGCCCACCCGCTGAATCTCCGACCCAGAAGACTGAGGCCTAAGCCGGAAGTATAGCTTGCAGCTCTCCTTGAAACAAAAGAACTGCGAGCGATCTCCAGAAAAACGATCCGGGAGATTTACTTTCGGCTCCTTAACCCCTGCAGGTGCTGCTGCTGCGGGAGCTCCGCCAGCAGCCTGGGAGGTGTGCATTTTAATGGACAAATCATTAAATTGCCGAGTCAGGACCTGCACCTGATCGACCACCTGTTGCAACGTATTTTGAGGGGTATGCTCCATATTCCCACAAAATTTCAACAGGAGTATTAGGCTGCTGAATATGTTAAAAAGCCAGATGTTGTGTTTTAATACGTAGAGAACCCGAAATGCTGTTGCTAAGGGCAACAGCAAAACCCTAAAGGGTTACCAACGGGTGTGGCAGTAAACTCCTTGGTCAGAGATGGAATGATAGACACAAGGAGAGCCTCCACAATCCTGATTCTCACTTGCAGTGCACAGGTTTAAGCTTACTGCCACTAAACTGACCCCTGACACCTAGCACAGTGAGACAGGATTAGACAGGCAAGTGTTAGAATACAGCCGCAAACTTGCTAAGTTCACAGAGTAATAACAGAACCCCAGCAAGCTAAACGACTGACTCCAGTCTTACTGCTAGGTCTGGATTGGCAGAGTGTAATACCAAATCCCCAGGCCTATTTGCAGTAAGCAACAAACAAATACAAAGCTACACAGTACTGGCTAACTTTCATGAACTGACTAACCAACAGAGATTCAGCAGCATCTGCTTACCCTGAAAAGAGGCCTTATAAAGCAGGTGCTGTCCACGCCCCACTCAGACCTCACAGACTGTGAGCACAAAAACCAGCACCGGATCCCCTGCCGTGCACAGAGCCTATAACCACTGCACAGCAAAAGACCCGAACCGGAGTATCAGCTGCGCTCAGGTTACTCCACTAGCACTTGTCTCCCGGTTGCCATGACGACGTGGCAGCACAGGGCAGGAGACCCTAACAATATGTTCCCAATTTCACATATACAACTGAAACATATAGACATATAGAATAGAATATATAAACAAAGGCAATCTTTCAGATTACCCCTGAGGAAGTCTGGAGGTGAAGACACTTGCTCCACTTGGACGAAACGCGTTAGTTATTTGTGGCTGGATACTAACACTCAGATAAGCGAAAACCTTTTTTAACTGATATACGAGCAATTATTAGCTGTCTTGAAGTGCTCCTAGACTGTTGTAACTGTTCTACACTATGTGCGCTGTTTTTATGTAGTTTGGATCTTCATTAAATATCTGAAAAAATTCCTTTTGGTGTCAGCAGCACTGTGAGGATCTCAAGAGTATGAGATAAGCTGTTTTTGATTGATCCCAGGTTACGGGTTCACTTATACCTTCACTTCACACTTGTGGTGACTATACTACGTTATTTGCACTACAAGGCGCTCTTGTTTTATTCTGTTTTATGTATATGTATATATATATATATATATATATAACAAAGTCCAGAACCCGGCACTCACCCAGGGCAGCGCTACCCCACAAAGTAATCTTACTGGTGTGCCCTCCTACGGATTTGCAGATCCCATAGATATCGTATAACAGACGAGGCGGCACTACCAGATTCATAAAGTGCAGAAATCTTTATCAACGTTTCGGGGGGCGGGGGGGTCTCACCACGTCATCAGGATAATAAGTGTGTATACAAGAACAAACATTTATACTCACGGACCTTCTGCTCTCCCACCCGCCGCCAGCCGCAGCCCCGGGACATGCTCGAACACCTCCGGCTTCCGGTCCATGATGTCACCGGAAGTGACAGCTCCACGGGACCTGTGTCGGAAGGGGATGAGGGGCGCGTGGAGCACATGAGTTACCATAGCAACAAAACTGTGAAACAGCATCATGTTTAGTGCGGTGCGCACTACAATTAAGATGTGGGAAAAAGCCCCACAATAACAATACACACATGTGTACATAATGCTTGCAAGTAAAAAACATACAATAATATATAAAATCTGAAAGGACATTAAAAAACATAGCACACTGTCGTAGCACACACCTAGAACTTGATGAATTTCTAAACCAACTAAATATATTTATGCTTATTAATATGTGCAAAAACCGCAAAAACTACAATATTTAGACCTTCAGTGCGTGTACTACAGTCAAGATCAAACCTTGATTGGAAGACCCTAATAGCACTGTCAAACAAGCCAGAGCACCAACACACATCCTACTCAGCAATCTCATATAAATTACAGGTTGATCAATATTCTGTTCAATCTTTAATGTACCAACCAGTGTTTAATCCTATAATTAAACTAGATAAAGGATGATAAACTCAAGGATTCATTCAACCCCTTGGGATTAACCGTATCCAAGGTGAATATCCACCTGGCCTCAAGTTGGAGAAGTTTTTTGCACGGTCACCGCCCCTCAGAGATTTTGGGACCTGTGCAATCATTCTATAGCGCAGTGTTGACATACTGTTCTGGGCCAGTGCAAAGTGTCTGGCAACTGCCTGATCACTGGTTCCAGCTATGAGCGCCGCTCTAATAGCTGTCCTGTGCTGTGCTATCCTTTCTTTGAATTGTCTCTCTGTCTTGCCCACGTAGTGTAGATCACATGGGCAAGACAGGAGATATACCACAAATTTTGATGTACAGGTCAGGGATGGTTTAATGGTAAACTCTTTACCTGTATAAGGATGCCTAAACTTATTGCCCGTAATCAGGGCACTACATGTAGTGCATCCCGTACAACCCCCCTTTTCTCTGATGTCCTAGTGGATGCTGGGGACTCCGTAAGGACCATGGGGAATAGCGGCTCCGCAGGAGACTGGGCACAAAAGTAAAGCTTTAGAACTACCTGGTGTGCACTGGCTCCTCCCCCTATGACCCTCCTCCAAGCCTCAGTTAGATTTTTGTGCCCGAACGAGAAGGGTGCACACTAGGTGGCTCTCCTGAGCTGCTTAGTGAAAAGTTTAGTTTTAGGTTTTTTATGTTCAGTGAGACCTGCTGGCAACAGGCTCACTGCATCGAGGGACTAAGGGGAGAAGAAGCGAACTCACCTGCGTGCAGAGTGGATTGGGCTTCTTAGGCTACTGGACATTAGCTCCAGAGGGACCGATCACAGGCCCAGCCATGGATAGGTCCCAGAGCCGCGCCGCCGGCCCCCTTACAGAGCCAGAAGACAGAAGAGGTCCGGAAAATCGGCGGCAGAAGACGTCCTGTCTTCAACAAGGTAGCGCACAGCACTGCAGCTGTGCGCCATTGCTCTCAGCACACTTCACACTCCGGTCACTGAGGGTGCAGGGCGCTGGGGGGGGGGCGCCCTGAGACGCAATAAAAACACCTTGGATGGCAAAAAATGCATCACATATAGCTCCTGGGCTATATGGATGAATTTAACCCCTGCCAGAATACACAGAAAAACGGGAGATAAGGCCGCCGAGAAGGGGGCGGAGCCTATCTCCTCAGCACACTGGCGCCATTTTCCCTCACAGCTCCGTTGGAGGGAAGCTCCCTGGCTCTCCCCTGCAGTCACTACACTACAGAAAGGGTTAAAAAAGAGAGGGGGGCACTAATTACGCGCAGTATTAAAAATACAGCAGCTATAAGGGGAAAAACACTTATATAAGGTTATCCCTGTATATATATAGCGCTCTGGTGTGTGCTGGCAAACTCTCCCTCTGTCTCCCCAAAGGGCTAGTGGGGTCCTGTCCTCTATCAGAGCATTCCCTGTGTGTGTGCTGTGTGTCGGTACGTTTGTGTCGACATGTATGAGGAGAAAAATGATGTGGAGACGGAGCAGATTGCCTGTAATAGTGATGTCACCCCCTAGGGGGTCGACACCTGAGTGGATGAACTGTTGGAAGGAATTACGTGACAGTGTCAGCTCTGTATAAAAGACAGTGGTTGACATGAGACAGCCGGCTACTCAGCTTGTGCCTGTCCAGACGTCTCATAGGCCGTCAGGGGCTCTAAAGCGCCCGTTACCTCAGATGGCAGATATAGACGCCGACACGGATACTGACTCTAGTGTCGACGGTGAAGAGACAAATGTGACTTCCAGTAGGGCCACACGTTACATGATTGAGGCAATGAAAAATGTTTTACACATTTCTGATAATACGAGTACCACCAAAAAGGGGTATTATGTTCGGTGAGGAAAAACTACCTGTAGTTTTCCTGAATCTGAGAAATTAAATGAGGTGTGTGATGATGCGTGGGTTTCCCCCGATAACAACTGATAATTTCTAAAATGTTATTGGCATTATATCCTTTCCCGCCAGAGGTTAGGGTGCGTTGGGAAACACCCCCTAGGGTGGATAAAGCGCTCACACGCTTGTAAGAACAAGGGCTCTACCCTCTCCAGAGATGGCCGCCCTTAAGGATCCTGCTGATAGAAAGCAGGAGGGTATCCTAAAATGTATTTACACACATACTGGTGTTATACTGCGACCAGCAATCGCCTCAGCCTGGATGTGCAGTGCTGGGTTGGCGTGGTCGGATTCCCTGACTGAAAATATTGATACCCTAGATAGGGACAGTATATTATTGCCTATAGAGCATTTAAAAGATGCATTTCTATATATGCGTGATGCACAGCGGAATATTTGCCGACTGGGAAAACTTATTGACTCGAGTATAAGCCTAGGGTGGGAAATGCAGCTCTAGCCGTACACAGCCCTCATACGGCCAGATATGCCCCCCAGTGCCAGATATACCCCCACAGTGCTAAATATGCCCCCATGGTGCTAGATATTTGCCCTCATAGTGCCAGATATGCCCCCACATTGCCAGATACACATATTCCCCCACAGTGCCACATATGCCCTCATACTGCCAGATAATCCCCCACAGTGTCAGATATGCCCCCACAGTGCCAGATATGCCCTCATACTGCCAGATAATCCCCCACAGTGCCAGATATGCCTTCATAGTGCCAGATATGCCCCCACAGTGCCGCATATGCCCTCATACTGTCAGATAATCCCCCACAGTGCCACATATGCCCTCATACTGCCAGATAATCCCCCACAGTGCCACATATGCCCTCATACTGCCAGATAATCCCCCACAGTGCCACATATGCCCTCATACTGCCAGATATGCCCCCACAGTGCTACATATGCCCCCACAGTGCCAGATACCGTATGCCCTCATAGTGCCAGATATGCCCAGCCCCCAACTACCTCACGACAACCCCCCCCCACTGACACACCCGCGCTCCAGCCCGTAGCCCGTCTCTACTCACCATCAATGATGACGGGGCACGGGAGTACAGGCAGCGGCAGGCTGTGCGGGCAGCGGTGGCCGGCCTTGGGACGGAACGCAGCGGCTGAGGAGGCGGGCGGCTGAGGAGGCGGTCAGCGCGGCGGTGCTTTAGCGAGCATGGAGAGGGAGAAGGATGGCTGCAGCAGCGTCACTGGTGGATGCACCAATTACAGTGCGCTGCTGCGGCTCCCGAGTCCCCCTCCCTCCCTCCTCCTCCTCCTCCTCAAATGGCTTCTCCCTGCGCTCTGCTCCTGCACATGACTCCCGGGAGCATCACTCGAGTATAAGCCGAGGGGGAGCTTTTTCAGCACAAAAAATGTGCTGAAAAACTCGGCTTATACTCGAGTATATACGGTAAGTAACATGTAGAATAACTGCCCGAAGGCGTGACCACGACAACCAGGATAAAAGTCAATGATGTTTATTATGACAAACTCCGTAACACAGCAGCAGTAAAAGGAAACATAAAAGTCAACAGAGGATAAATACAATTCCTGGGTACTACAGGGTGGCAAGGGCCACAGGCACTGGTAGTGTGAGACAGTTCTTATAATCTTCTAGTTGGAAAGTCCTTACCAGGCCTGACTGTAGCAATGGAGAGAACCCAGGATCGTACCAGCTGATGTTCCAGGAAAGGCTGGGCTGCTGAAGGTAAAACGGCTGCTGTGGATACTGGCTGGAACCAGACTGTTGTTGGTACGGAGTGGATACTGGCTGGAACCAGTTAAATAATAAACGAACTTGAGAGCGATGAAATAATAATGAAGTTTGGAGTTTGAGAGCGGTGGAATAATAATACCGGTGGAGAGTGGTAAACTGCAGAAAAGGACACCGGCCCTTTAAGAGGAAGCTGTACACTGCTGGAAGCTAGGCTGGAAGCAGGTGATTGTTTGAGAGCGGTGAAATAATAATACCGGTGGAGAGTGGTAAACTACAGAAAGGACACCGGCCCTTTAAGAGAAGCTGTACACTGCTGGAAGCTGGGCTGGAAGCAGGTGATTGTTGTAGCTGGAAACAGGTGAGTCCAGAATGGATCGGAGAGTCAGGCTACACCGCAGATGGAATGCTGGTGCGGGTCTCTATAGCAGAAGTCTGGAGACAGGAGCTGGAACCTGGAAGACAACCACAGGAGAGAGACAAACTGGAACTAGGTTAGACAACCAAAGCACTGACGCCTTCCTTGCTCAGGCACAGCATATTTATACCTGCAGCAAGGAAGGGGTTGGCTAGGCAATTATGCAGATTAACAATACAGACAGCAGATTGGTGGAAATGATCAGATGACAAAATCCAAGATGGCTGCGCCCATGCAGACACTTGGAGGGAAGTTTGGTTTGTAATCCATGTGAGAATTGAAACAGCAATGGCGGCGCCGGCCACAGGAGACAGGAGACGCCAGACTGATGATTGCACATCTAAACCACGCGGGCACAGCGGAGGCCGCGGCTGACGTAATCGCCACTCTGACACTCTGCATGCAGGAACTCAGGGACAGCGGTGGAGGCCGCGGGGAACGCCATTCCAGATGTTACATGGCGCCGCGGTGACCGCGTCTCAGAGTGACAGGAGAGGAGGCAGGAATGTGGACATCAGTGTAACGGATGGGATCCGGTCCTGGAACGCTGAGCCAGCCTCAGGAGGCATCTGAAGGGTAAGTAATGGCGTCCAGATACCCGGATCGTGACAGCACCCCCCCCTTTAGGAGTGGCCCCAGGACACTTCTTAGGCTTTAAAGGAAACTTTGCGTGAAAATTTCGGACCAAGGCAGGAGCATGGACGTCTGAGGCATTGGTCCAAGAGCGTTCTTCAGGACCATAGCCCTTCCAGTCAATGAGGTATTGTAACTGACCGTAACGGAAACGTGAGTCCAAAATCTTGGCCACCTCGTACTCGACTCCCCGTTGAGTCTGAACTTTGGGAGCTGGAGGAAGTGCGGAATGAAACCGATTCAGGATCAGCGGTTTCAACAAAGAAACATGAAATGTCCTGGGTATTTTCAAGAAGGATGGTAACTGTAACCTGTAGGCAACAGGATTGATGACTTGTTCAATCTTGAAGGGTCCGATGTAGCGAGGTGCAAATTTCATGCTGGGAACTCTCAACCTCAAATTCTTCGTGGACAGCCACACACGATCACCCACCTTGAGAGCAGGAACCGCTCTACGTTTCCTATCGGCAAACTTCTTATACCTGAATGAGGCTTTAAGCAGGGCTGCGCGGACGTTCCTCCAGTTATTTGAAAACTGACGCAAGGTGACATCCACTGCTGGAACAGAAGTTGCGGGAAGCGGTTGGAATTCTGGGACTTTAGGGTGGAATCCATAATTAATGAAGAATGGTGTAGAAGAAGATGAGGAATGGTATTGATTGTTGTGGCTGAACTCGGCCCAAGGAAGGAGTTGAACCCAGTCATCTTGAGAGGAAGACACATATATACGGAGGAAGGCCTCCAAGTCCTGATTCACCCTCTCGGTTTGACCATTGGTCTGAGGATGGTAAGCCGTGGAAAACTTTAACTTGACTTGGAGGGCTTGACACAAACTTCGCCAAAATTTGGCTACAAATTGTACTCCACGATCCGAGATGATCTCTTCAGGAAGACCGTGAAGTCGGAAGATCTCTTGTATAAACACTTGAGCCAACTTGGAAGCTGACGGAAGACCGGTGAGAGGGATGAAATGTGCCATCTTGGTGAACCGGTCAACTACCACCCAGATGGTATTAAACTTGTTGCAGATAGGTAGATCGGAAACAAAGTCCATCGACAAATGGGTCCAAGGTCGACGGGGAACAGATAATGGAACCAGTTGCCCCGCAGGCGACTGGCGGGAGACTTTGTGTTGGGCACACTTTGGGCAGGAGGCAATAAATTCCATAACGTCCTTCTTCAGAGTTGGCCACCAGTAGGACCTAGAAATAAATTCAAGGGTTTTCTGAATGCCTGTATGTCCAGAAAAACGGGAAGCATGGGCCCAATGCATGAGCTTCTTCCTTAGAACTGGCTTAACAAAACTTTTCCCTGGTGGAGGCGTAGAGTCCATCCCTACCATGGAGAATGCCAACGGATTAATAATAGGATGCTTGTCTGCAGACTCGGACTCATTTTCTTGCTCCCATGAGCGGGAAAGGGCATCGGCCTTACGATTCTGAGAACCCGGACAGAACTGGAGTTTAAAGTCAAACCTAGAGAAGAAAAGTGCCCATCTGGCCTGACGAGGATTCAGACATTGTGCGCCTTTGAGATATAAAAGATTTTTGTGGTCGGTAAGTATGGTGATTGAGTGGGAAGCTCCCTCCAACAGGTATCTCCACTCCTCCAGCTTGATGGCTAGCAACTCCTGATCGCCAATGGCATAGTTGCGCTCAGCTGGGGAGAACTTCCGGGAGAAGAAACTGCAAGGATGTAGATGTCCATCTTTGGCCCTCTGGGATAACACTGCTCCTACTCCAACGGAGGAGGCATCTACCTCTAAGATAAAAGGAGAGTCGGTGTCGGGCTGTTTCAGAACTGGTGCAGAGATGAACCGTTGCTTCAGAAGGTGAAAGGCCTGTGTAGCTTCCTCGGACCACTTGGACGGATTAGCACCTTTCTTGGTTAATGCAGTGATAGGCGCCACAATGGTGGAAAAGTCTCGTATAAATTTTCTATAATAATTGGCGAACCCTAAGAACCTCTGGACCCCTTTGAGGCTTAAGGGTATAGGCCAATTCTGGATTGCTTGGAGTTTCTCAGGATCCATCTCTAGTCCGGAACCGGACACAATGTAACCTAGAAACGGAATGGTTTTAACTTCAAACACACACTTCTCCAATTTACAATAGAGGTGATTGACACGGAGACGGGAAAGAACCTCTTTTACCCAGAAACGATGATCTTCGAGATTATTAGCAAAGATGAGGATGTCGTCTAGATAAACCACGACATGACGGTACAAGATGTCCCTGAAAATCTCATTCACGAAGTGCTGGAAGACTGCTGGAGCGTTGCTCAATCCGAAGGGCATGACGAGGTACTCATAATGTCCGTCACGGGTGTTAAAGGCGGTCTTCCACTCGTCACCCTCACGGATTCGGATGAGATTGTAGGCACCCCTCAAGTCCAGCTTTGTGAAAATAGTTGCACCACTAACTCTATCAAAGAGCTCGGTAATCAGGGGTAAAGGGTATCGGTTCTTGACGGTAATGTCGTTCAGACCTCTGTAGTCGATGCACGGACGCAGACCACCGTCTTTCTTCTTAACGAAGAAGAAGCCTGCGCCGGCTGGAGAAGAAGATGGTCGGATGAAACCCTTCGCCAGGTTCTCTTTGATGTACTCTTCCATGGAGTGTGTCTCAGGCAGAGACAACGGATAAGTTCGGCCTCGCGGTGGAACCTTCCCTGGAATGAGGTCGATTGGGCAGTCCCATTCTCTATGAGGAGGAAGGATATCAGCAGAGGCTTTACTGAACACGTCCGTGAAGTCTTGATATGGAGGAGGCGGAACATCAGATGACCTGGGGAAGGAAGAACAAACAGGAAGAACTTTGGCTAAACAAGTCTCAGCACAGGAGGGACCCCATGCCAGTATTTGCGTAGTCGTCCAGTCAATTGATGGGTTGTGGAGACGGAGCCATGGAAGGCCTAAAACCACTGGATGTGTGGCTCTTGGAATCACTAAAAAAGAAATATACTCAGAATGAAGAACTCCCACTCTCAGACGAACTGGAAGAGTCCTTAAGGAAATGACTGCGTCAAAAATCTTGCTGCCATCCACGGCAGTCAAAGAGATGGACGAGGACAGTCTCTCGGTGGGTAGGGACCACCGTTTAACATAAGCTTCGGTTACGAAATTCCCAGCTGCTCCGGAATCAAGGAGGGCAATGACGTTCCTGTAACGTTGAGCAATTTGGAGCGACACTGGGAGGTTACAGTCATGAGGAGATGGAGAGGAGATCATTACTCCTAGCCGGCCCTCTCCTTGGCGAGCTAGGATCTGGAGTTTCCCGGACGTTTGGGACAGGCATTGATAGTGTGCGACGGAGCTGCACAGTAGAGACAGAGAGACTCAGAGAGACGTCTTCGGCGCTCAGCGGGAGATAGACGGGAACGACTAATTTGCATAGGCTCATCCTTGGATGGAGATGGTTGACGAGGAGGAGGAGCAGAAGATTTAGGAGTAATTGATCTTCCTCGCTCGGTTGCTCTCTCTCTGAAACGTAGATCAAACTTCGTGCAAAGAGAAATTAGCTCATCCAACTTAGAGGGCAAGTCTCTGGTAGCTAACTCATCCTTGATGCGTTCTGATAAGCCATGCCAGAATGCAGCATACAGGGCCTCGTCGTTCCATGCCAGTTCGGATGCCAGGATTTTAAACTGTATAAGATACTGTCCCACAGTACGTGTTCCCTGGCGTAAACGGAGAATCTCAGATGAAGCAGATGTTATCCGGCCTGGCTCGTCGAAGATGCGCCTGAATGTAGCTACAAAGTCAGTATAGGAGGATAGCAGGGGATCAGACTTCTCCCATAAAGGTGATGCCCAGTCAAGGGCTGAGCCACTGAGAAGGGAGATGATATAGGCAATTTTGGTACGGTCACTGAAGAAATTGCCAGGTAGAAGCTCAAAGTGGATTTCACATTGATTGAGAAATCCCCTGCAGAACCTTGGAGATCCATCAAATTTTGCTGGCGTTGGAAGATGAAGATGTGGACTGGAAATGGGTAAGGTGGGTGGGGTTACAGCTGGTGTCACTGTAGTGGACGCACCGGACGTGCCAGGTCCACGGAGGGTCGTTTGAATCCCATCCAGCCGTGTAGAGAGATCCTGGAGACAGCGGATGATGTGGCCCTGTGCAGCCTCCTGATGTTCAAGTCGGGCTGCCAGTTCTTGCATCGGCCTGGCTGCTTGATCCTGGTCTCCGGCTGGATTCATTAGGTCAGTGCTTACTGTCACAACTGAGGGCCTGAGCTGACGGGAGGCAGCCTCAGTTGTAGGGGCTGAGATGTAACGGAACCTGGGAGGTTGTATCAGACCCCTAGACATGTAAGTAACATATAGAATAACTGCCCGAAGGCGTGACCACGACAACCAGGATAAAAGTCAATGATGTTTATTATGACAAACTCCGTAACACAGCAGCAGTAAAAGGAAACATAAAAGTCAACAGAGGATAAATACAATTCCTGGGTACTACAGGGTGGCAAGGGCCACAGGCACTGGTAGTGTGAGACAGTTCTTATAATCTTCTAGTTGGAAAGTCCTTACCAGGCCTGACTGTAGCAATGGAGAGAACCCAGGATCGTACCAGCTGATGTTCCAGGAAAGGCTGGGCTGCTGAAGGTAAAACGGCTGCTGTGGATACTGGCTGGAACCAGACTGTTGTTGGTACGGAGTGGATACTGGCTGGAACCAGTTAAATAATAAACGAACTTGAGAGCGATGAAATAATAATGAAGTTTGGAGTTTGAGAGCGGTGGAATAATAATACCGGTGGAGAGTGGTAAACTGCAGAAAAGGACACCGGCCCTTTAAGAGGAAGCTGTACACTGCTGGAAGCTAGGCTGGAAGCAGGTGATTGTTTGAGAGCGGTGAAATAATAATACCGGTGGAGAGTGGTAAACTGCAGAAAGGACACCGGCCCTTTAAGAGAAGCTGTACACTGCTGGAAGCTGGGCTGGAAGCAGGTGATTGTTGTAGCTGGAAACAGGTGAGTCCAGAATGGATCGGAGAGTCAGGCTACACCGCAGATGGAATGCTGGTGCGGGTCTCTATAGCAGAAGTCTGGAGACAGGAGCTGGAACCTGGAAGACAACCACAGGAGAGAGACAAACTGGAACTAGGTTAGACAACCAAAGCACTGACGCCTTCCTTGCTCAGGCACAGCATATTTATACCTGCAGCAAGGAAGGGGTTGGCTAGGCAATTATGCAGATTAACAATACAGACAGCAGATTGGTGGAAATGATCAGATGACAAAATCCAAGATGGCTGCGCCCATGCAGACACTTGGAGGGAAGTTTGGTTTGTAATCCATGTGAGAATTGAAACAGCAATGGCGGCGCCGACCACAGGAGACAGGAGACGCCAGACTGATGATTGCACATCTAAACCACGCGGGCACAGCGGAGGCCGCGGCTGACGTAATCGCCACTCTGACACTCTGCATGCAGGAACTCAGGGACAGCGGTGGAGGCCGCGGGGAACGCCATTCCAGATGTTACATGGCGCCGCGGTGACCGCGTCTCAGAGTGACAGGAGAGGAGGCAGGAATGTGGACATCAGTGTAACGGATGGGATCCGGTCCTGGAACGCTGAGCCAGCCTCAGGAGGCATCTGAAGGGTAAGTAATGGCGTCCAGATACCCGGATCGTGACACCTGGAAATATAGGTTTCCAGGACGGCTGGAGTCAGAAAATCTGACTCGTTGTTTATTCTGTATGCACCCAACAAGCTGGGTGCTCCTGCTTCTAAGCAGACTATTGCTCGTTGGATTTGTAGTACAATTCAGCTTGCACATTCTGTGGCAGGCCTGCCACAGACAAAATCTGTAAAAGCCCATTCCACAAGGAAGGTGGGCTCATCTTGGGCGGCTGCCCGAGGGGTCTCGGTTTTACAACTTTGCCGAGCAGCTACTTGATCAGGAGCAAATACGTTTGTAAAATTCTACAAATTTGATACCCTGGCTGAGGAGGACCTGGAATTCTCTCATTTGGTGCTGCAGAGTCATCCGCACTCTCCCGCCCGTTTGGGAGCTTTGGTATAATCCCCATGGTCCTTACGGAGTCCCCAGCATCCACTAGGACGTCAGAGAAAATAAGAATTTACTTACCGATAATTCTATTTCTCGTAGTCCGTAGTGGATGCTGGGCGCCCATCCCAAGTGCGGATTGTCTGCAATACTGGTACATAGTTATTGTTACCAAAAAAATCGGGTTATTGCTGTAGTGAGCCATCTTTTCTAGAGGCTCCTCTGTTATCATGCTGTTAACTGGGTTTAGATCACAAGTTATATGGTGTGATTGGTGTGGCTGGTATGAGTCTTACCCGGGATTCAAAATCCTTCCTTATTGTGTACGCTCGTCCGGGCACAGTATCCTAACTGAGGCTTGGAGGAGGGTCATAGGGGGAGGAGCCAGTGCACACCAGGTAGTTCTAAAGCTTTACTTTTGTGCCCAGTCTCCTGCGGAGCCGCTATTCCCCATGGTCCTTACGGAGTCCCCAGCATCCACTACGGACTACGAGAAATAGAATTATCGGTAAGTAAATTCTTATTTTTTGTTAGAAAATGATGGGGAGTCGACTGCCCCATCCCTGTGATATCTGTACGGACCACTAAATCCTTAATATTAGGACCCATGGTGTAACTAAATAGCAGACATGAATTGCGTAATGAAGGTAGCTCTGGCTCTGTTTTTATAATCGGCCATAGTTGCTTAGCTTTTTTACTCGTAATTTTACTTTTATGGGTATATCTATTAACCCAGGGAATCATCTGTTGGGCTGATGGCTTGTTCACTTTCTCCTGAATAAGATCCTGACGATCAAATGACAATGCTTTACGTGTAGCCTGGGAGTGTAACCAAAAATTTACTTGCAATCTTGTCCACTTGAATTTCTCTGTCTTTGGGGTCACTTGATATATGACAAGCCCTCAGAAATTGTGAAAAAGGCAAGCTGTCAATCGTCGCTTGCGGATGGAAACTGTTATATCTAAGAATCGTATTACGATCCGTAGGCTTAACAAAAAGGCTA
Organism: Pseudophryne corroboree; assembly: GCF_028390025.1. Lineage (NCBI taxonomy): Eukaryota > Metazoa > Chordata > Amphibia > Anura > Myobatrachidae > Pseudophryne > Pseudophryne corroboree. Next base: position 90,385,323 of record NC_086449.1, on the reverse strand, counting down.
GTCTGTAATTGTTGATTAACTATTCTAATATCAACATCAAGGAAACACACCGTATCCTGACTAATATTAGCTGTTAGTTTGGTTGGACAGGACGAAGCATTATGGTGTGCAATAATCTCTTCCATCTTAGAGATTTCTCCGGTCCACAACAGTAAAATATCATCTATATAGCGATAGTATTTGAACACATACTGTCCAATGCCTATATCAGAAAAGAATAGCAAATTTTCCACAGCATGCATGAATGTATTAGCATAAGCGGGGGCTACTCGGCTCCCCATAGCACACCCCGCCTGCTGTAGAAAGAAGCTACCGTCATACAGAAAATAAATATGTTTAAGCGTGAACTCAAGAAGTTGAATGAAAAAACACACATCAGGTCCTGTATACAGAGGGTTGTCTACTATTAACTGGTGTACTGCTGCCAGTCCCAGATCGTGCGGTATACAAGTGTACAGACTAGTTATGTCTATACTAGCCAGTACTAAATTGTCTGGTAATTGTGAGATCTCACCTAAACATCTAAGCACCGAAGATGTATCTTTAAGATGTGTCTTTGTACTCTGAATGACTGGCTGTAGAAAAAAAATCAAGAAAACTGGCTACCGACTCACACAGCGAACCCCTGGCAGAGATTATAGGTCTGCCAGGAGGTCGCTGTGGGTCCTTGTGCAATTTAGGAATGATGTAAAAGATAGGTACAACCGGAAAAGAACAACACCAATAGGCCTTGGTATCAGAATCAGTATACCCCTTGTCAACACCATCTTGCACCAACAAATGAAGCTCTTTTTTAAACCTTTCTGTTGGATCTCCCATAAGCTTGACATAAGTATCCATATCATCCAACAGTCTCTCACATTTCTGTTTGTACATACTTAAGTCCATAACCACTATTGCTCCTCCCTTGTCAGCACCCCTTATGATGATATCTTGACGTTTACTCAAACTAGTGAGTGCTGACTGTTCTTCCTTAGTGAGATTGTGGTGTATAGGAGGAACTATGTGTACGGAGTCCTTACTGCTGAGATCCAAAAGTCTGGAGAATGTCCTGACCGATGGATTAAAAGACTGGGGGTCAAAGGTGGAAGCAGGTCTGAATTTCTTGCGAGCACTATTGTCAGTAGTCCCTGCTTCATCCACTGAAGTTGTAACCTGTATATTATCTTTGTTCTTACATCTATTCTTGTCAAAGAATTCTCTTAATTTAAGCTTTCTGTGGAATTTAAAGTTGTCTATTTTCCACTGGAACTCATGATGGAACTGGGTAGGAACAAAACTCAAGCCTTTGGCTAGGACCTGAGTTTCATTCTCTGTGAGAGAAGAACTAGACAAATTGAAAATTAGGTCCTTGGACCCTTCGGCAGTTTGTTTGCGCCTCTGCGCCTGTTGCCCCCTTCTTGTGTATTTCTGCTTGATCCGGCCTTGTAGGCCCGGGTGTCCACCCCTAAAGGTGTGTATTGTTATTGTGGGGATTTTTTCCCACATCTTAATTGTATTGTGCACCGCACTAAACATGATGCTGTTTCACAGTTTTGTTGCTATGGTAACTCATGTGCTCCACGCTCTGCTCATCCCCTTCCGACGCAGGTTCCGTGGAGCCGTCACTTCTGGTGACGTCATGGACCGGAAGCCGGAGGTGTTTGAGCGTGTCCCGGGGCTGCGGCTGGCGGAGGGCGGGAGAGCTGAAGGTCCGTGAGTATAAATGTTTGTTCTTGTATACACACTTATTATCCTGATGACGGGGTGAGACCCCCCGAAACATTGATAAAGATTTCTGCACTTTATGAATCTGGTAGTGCCGCCTCGTCTGTTATACGATGTGTATATATATATATATATATATATATATATATATATATGGTCCACAGTCCAGTGTTGGCGTGCTTTAGTTTAAACCACCCCATACGACGCTTGACATTGGACTTGGTGATGCTGCTCAGCCATGGAAACCCATTCCACTAAGCTCCGGTCTAACAGTTTTTGTGCTTACATTAATGCCAGTGAAGTTTGGAACTCTTCAGCTATAGAATCAGCAGAGTGTTGGTGACTTTTATACACCATGCGCCTTAGCAGTCGTTGACCCCGTTCTGTGATTTTGCGAGGTCTTCCAATTTGTGGCTGAGTTGCTGTTGTTCCTAAACGCTTCCACTTTCTAATATCACTTCCAGTTGACCATGGAATATCCAGCAGGGATGAAATTTCACGAACCATCTTATTGCAAAGGTGGCATCCCATCACAGGGGGTAATTCAGACTGGATCGCTGCAGCGGCAGCAATCGCAGTCTGAATTACTATGCGCAGTGCGCACGCGCGGCAGGCGCACTGTGTATGTGCAGCCAGTGAGATGCTGTCAGCATCTCACTGGTGCGATCGCCTCTGCCTGATTGACAGGCAGAGGCGGTCACGGGGCAGGAGGGGGTATGCCAACGGTGTTAGGACGCCATTGGCGGGGCGCGATCTGTACAATGGAGACATGTCCGGACCATTGTGGGGGCGGGCCGTGGTGGCTGCGTGACATTACATGTGGCCGTTGCGACCCGGGATGCGGCAGGTAGCTCCCTGCCAGAGCGCAGGAGCTGCCCAGGCAGGGAGCTACTCGATAGGTACAAAAGCATGGCCGCTGTGCAATGTTTTTTTTACTTGTGCGGGGGGGAGTCAACGTTTCGGGGGTCTAACACCCCGTCATCAGGACAACTAAGTGCAGTGCAAAATATTTATACCTGTTCCATATTTTGTATTTTGCACTGCACTTTGTTGTTGTCCTGATGATGGGGTGATAGAGCCCCGAAACGTTAACTATTTGGATTACATTGCACCGTTTTTACACCACCTTGCTGCCTTTTCTGACTGCATGCTGCATAGACAGACTGCATAGTCTGACAGGAGGGCACCAGAGAGTTTTACAGTACAGCCGAATCCAGGGGAGTGCTGGACCCAGCCTTGTATATATATATATATATATATATATATATATATATAACAACAGCTGTGACCGGCACTCCTACAGCAAAAGATGGATACCCGGGTGCCTTTCCGTGGAACCACAAGGCCCAGCAAACAAAAAACCATGTAATGGGCGGCACTCCAATGGATTTTAAGAAATCATACAGCTCACCAAGCCAGCTTAGTTCAACGTTTCAGGTGCCTTTATTCACACCTTTCGTCAGGATACAGATTAACAAAACAAACATACCTTATATAACACCCAGCGTGTATGACACGCCACGCGCCTCTGGCCTCCGGCGCCGACGTCACAAACGCCGTCCTTTACTGTGACGTAGGGCGTAGGCGGGATGGTTGTCATAGCACCATGTAGAGCTTCAGACGCATAGCGTCCTGCTCCAGCAAGCCGCTCTAACCACGCCTCATGGGCGGGGCGGTTGTCATAGCGACCCGCTCGACAAACCGCCTACACGCCGGGCTATCAGAGCAAGGGGCCCGTGGCATACCCAGTGTGAAAAACGCCGCTATATGCGGCGAATCAATCCCCATATAGAACTAATGGAACTGAGTGACATCACACTCAGTCCAGGTCGCTCCAATGGGAATAACAACGTGAGAAACTCAAACCCATACCAAACACCAGCACCAGAGGGGACAAGAAATAGAAACAATTAGATTAGAATGGAAGTTCAATGCAGCTGTGCAAACTATATTCAAGCCTAACCACAACATACAAGGCATGGCATAAATGGGTGGTTGCCATTCGGATATAAATATGGAATCTACAAAAATGGGTATAGGATCAATTCCATATACATAGAACCAAGATAATTATATTATCATCTACTACTTGTATAGACCAAGCCACATGGGCATGGTATCTAGGACTGGAAGCCTAAACTTAAAAACAACAATGTAAGGAATTTAAGTAATTTAGATGACTAATCCTTATGGCAACCGTTAGAGGCCTATAGACACACTGGAGCAAAAGAAAAGGAACAAAGATGCAGATCAATGTGAACACAATATTCATAGAAAGCAAAGGAGGGAGAGATTTTCATTCAATCCCAATGGGGCGACAGTATTGAACTCGAAGATCCAACGTTCCTCCAGCTGCAATAGTTTCCTATTGCGATCACCTCCTCTAGACATAGGGGGAACATGATCGATGAGTTTATATCGAAGCGCTGCCATCGTATGTCGTGCTTCCCTAAAATGTCTAGCAATGGGCTGTTCAATCTCCTTCCCTTCCAAAGCCTGCCTTATGGCCGACCTGTGTTGCGCTGCTCGTTCTCTGAAGGTACAGGTGGTCTTACCAATATAGGCAAGACCGCAGGGACATTTGATAATGTAGATCACGAATTTAGACGTGCAAGTTAAGACATGCTTGATAGGAATTTTCTTTCCTGAGTGCGGATGTAGCACTACTGGACCTACTTCAAGGTACCTGCATGTAGAGCTATGCGTCTGAAGCTCTACATGGTGCTATGACAACCATCCCGCCTACGCCCTACGTCACAGTAGGGGACGGCGTTTGTGACGTCGGCGCCGGGTGCCGGAGGCCAGAGGCGCGTGGCGTGTCATACACGCTGGGTGTTATATAAGGTATGTTTGTTTTGTTAATCTGTATCCTGACGAAAGGTGTGAATAAAGGCACCTGAAACGTTGAACTAAGCTGGCTTGGTGAGCTGTATGATTTCTTAAAATCCATTGGAGTGCCGCCCATTACATGGTTTTTTAAATATATATATATATATATATATATATATATAATTTCACGCTCCCTCCATGGAGCAGCCAGGCTCTGGCTCACCAGGGGGCGTGGTCCCAGAGCAGGAAGCCATCCATGGGGGGAGATGCAATCGTAGGTCCGCTCCCTGCTGTACAGTTCCCAAATTACCGGCACAGTGTAATGCAGGGGGCTGGGCTACGATGATGTGATTTAGCATGAATCGCATCATCACCCTGCTTACTTTTTCCCCCATGAGTGGGGGTGAGAGGAGGATGTGGCGATGAGAGGGGGCTGTGGACGGGGGTGAGCAAAATAATGGAGGCTTGCCTACTTTTCCGGGTGGTTGGGAGCCTCCCTCCAGCAGCAGCAACACCTTTGTGTCTTCTTTTCAGCAGATATTTTAGACAGATGAGGGACCAGGATTGCAAGTTAGATTGTAGAGGTGTATACGCATGAATCAGCACTTTGGTCTGGACTTCCAAATGTAAGTGTAATCAAATGTAAAATTGCATCTGAAGTATGATTGTACAAGTCTGTACCTAGCTTAAGTCTTACATATTCAGTAAGTCCATCCCAATATGGGAAGTCTGGCACTGGCCGGAGTGTCCACAGGACTCAGTAGGCACCGGGAGGCTGTGCAAGCTGCAGCGTGTGTGCCCAATTTAGAATTGGAAAACATGCAGTTAGTGTGTCTCGAGGACTGGATTTGAGAAGAGCTGAATTAGCAGGTAGAGTGGATAATGTCAGTGCCAATCTCTAAAACACAAATCCGGACGGTGATGCATTTCTCTTCAACTAGCACAGTGTCTGCAGAAGGTAGTATGTAAAGGAAGATGATCCCTAAATCCTGCCATTTTTGCCACATTTAGGAATTCTTAATATTTATCAATGCCCACCGAACATGATGGCTCCTCCGGGTATTGCTGGTGGTGGCACATATGTAAGATAGACAGAGGCAATCCCTGCACCACCATCCTACCTCCAATGTTATGATGATAGCATGCAGAGTACAGAGAAAATCTTTAGGATTCGGTATGCAATAACGGCGGTCAGGAGGCCAACGCCGGAATCCCGTCAGCCGGAATCCCGTCAGCGAGCGCAGCAAGTCCCCTCGTGTGCTCGCTGCGCTCGCCATGCTTCGGGCCTGATGGCGAGCAACTCTGTTATAGTCTCCCTCGGGTGGTGGTGTGGACCACCAACTAAGTGGGAATATGGGGCTTTAGCTGGGATTCCGACTATCAGCAATTCCTGTCCTGCTTTCACTTCTATAGAAGATATATTTTCTGTTTATAAACATTATATTTTTATTTTTTTACATATATTTTTAATTTTCACCAAATCTGCTTCTATAAGCGTGATACCAGCGTGACTCCTCTCTGTTTTATCTTCAATTTAAATTCTATAAAGAAAAAAAAAACCAGCATTGCATTATTAACCCCCTCACTTCATCCCCATATACCTTTAAACTGCAGATGAAGAGTTGTTGTTTCCCCTGCCCCCCCCCCCCCCCCCCCCCACCCCTTCCCTCTATCAGATGTGGATCCGTACATCCGCTACAGTAATCATACAACTAATCATTAACAACCTCTGAATAATTTGCTGTTGGTGGGGAATTTAGGGGTAAACAACTTCTGCAACTAATTAACTTTTGCATCTTTGTACATCTGTAATTTGCATAATCAATGTTCCTGATAATGGTAATAAATACTTATCAATAAATACTTGTTAGTATTTTCATTCTTTAGTTACTATTTGCCTATTCAGAATCACTAATGGGCTTGTTGCACTGTAGAATTGGTAGTTTCCACATGTTTTTAGTATTCATTATAAGGGACCCAATGGGGCTGCCTAGTATTCAGCAAACGACGAAAAGTATTCGGTGTCTGCTTGCAGGTACCAAAGCCATCTTCAGATGACATTGATTCCCAGAGCTGCGCTCCTTGTAATGGGAAGGAGGAACGAGGATGCAAGCGAATTCCTCCAGCACCTCAGCAATGTCTGCCCAGCGGCCATGTGCATGCGGCGATGAGTAAGTACAACTATATGCTGCAATTACGGTACTGCAGGATTACCAGATTATTTTTCGCAGCCCCACAGGGATGAGTATAAAAATCCACAGATCTGGGATAAGGGGGTCTATGTACTAAGCCTTAGCAAGAGATAAAGTGGACGGAGATAAAGTACCAACCAATCAGCTCCTAAGTATCATTTTTCAAACACAGCCTGCAACTTTACAGTTAGAAGCTGATTGGCTGGTACTTTACCTCTCACCACTGTACCACTCTCCAAGGCTTAGTACATAGACCCCACAATAGGCCTGCATGGAGGGCAAGTTCCACTGCAGTTGCTGGGATTGTCGACGCCTTTGCAACGGCAACTCTCCACCCTTACATGTGAGGAATGATGAACTGCATCAACCCCATACAGCAGTGAGTGAGTGAGTGTGCTAATCTTGTGGGCGGTAGTGATGTCTTCACACCGGGGATTGTGTAAATGAGGATTTCATGCAAAAGTGTCTTGATTTGTGTTGTGCAACTGTGTCAGCCTTAGTACACGCAAGACGGATTGTCTGTGAAAATTGCCATATAAAGTTATAAACATGGTTATACGATCAGTTTTACTCAGCAAAAAAACATTAATACAGCTAGTGTAAAGTAACGGCAATATATATTGATGTATTTATATTATTTATTTTACAATTATTTTCTTCCACTTTCATATACCTGATACATAAGTCTTGAATAGACTGCCTTTCAGGTAGAATTAATTTGGTTCTGTATATGAAAAGATGGTGACAAGCTTGTCTGATAAGTCACTGTCACAGTGTCGGACAAAGCCCTTTTCCTGGAACAATGGGGGTCATTCCGAGTTGTTCGCTCGTTATTTTTTTCTCGCAACGGAGCGATTAGTTGCTAATGCGCATGTGCAATGTCCGCAGTGCGACTGCGCCAAGTAAATTTGCTATGCAGTCAGGTTTTTTACTCACGGCATTACGAGGTTTTTTCTTCGTTCTGGTGATCGTAATGTGATTGACAGGAAGTGGGTGTTTCTGGTAGAGATGAGCGGGTTCGGTTCCTCGGAATCCGAACCCCCCCGAACTTCAGCCTTTTTACACGGGTCCGAGGCAGACTCGGATCTTCCCGCCTTGCTCGGTTAACCCGAGCGCGCCCGAACGTCATCATCCCGCTGTCGGATTCTCGCGAGGCTCGTATTCTATCGCGAGACTCGGATTCTATATAAGGAGCCGCGCGTCGCCGCCATTTTCACACGTGCATTGAGATTGATAGGGAGAGGACGTGGCTGGCGTCCTCTCCGTTAGAATAGATAGAGACACTTGAGTTGATTTACTACTAACTTAGTAATTTTGGGGAGCATTAGGAGTACTCAGAGTGCAGAGTTTTGCTGATAGTTACTAGTGACCACCACCAGTTTTATTTATTATTTAATATAATCCGTTCTCTGCCTGAAAAAAAACGATACACAGTCACATACCATATCTGTGCTCAGCCTCAGTGTGCTGCATGATAATATCATCTATGTATATCTGACCGTGCTGAGTGCTCACTGCTCACACAGCTGAATTGTGGGGGAGACTGGGGTGCAGTTATAGCAGGAGTACAGTGCACACTTTTGCTGCCAGTGTGACTGACCAGTGACCACCAGTATATTGTCTGCCTGAAAAAGTTAAACACTCCTGTGGTGTTTTTTTATTTTATTCTATAAACGCATTCTGCTGACAGTGTCCAGCAGGTCCGTCATTCATTATATTATATAAATATTTACCTGCAGTAGTGTTATATTTTTTTTGTTCATCTCTATCATCTTTATCATCTCTATATTAGCAGACGCAGTACGGTAGTCCACGGCTGTGGCTACCTCTGTGTCGTCAGTGCTCGTCCATAATTGTATACCTACCTGTGGTGGGGTTTATTTTTCTATCTTCTTCATACTAGTAGTTTAGGAGTCTGCTGACAGTGTCCAGCAGGTCCGTCATTATATTATATATACCTGCAGTAGTGATATATATATTTTTTTTATATCATTATCATCTCTATACTAGCAGACGCAGTACGGTAGTCCACGGCTGTAGCTACCTCTGTGTCGTCAGTGCTCGTCCATAATTGTATACCTACCTGTGGTGGGTTTTTTTTTTCTATCTTCTTCAACCACCACCAGTTTTATTTATTATTTAATATAATCCGTTCTCTGCCTGAAAAAAAACGATACACAGTCACATACCATATCTGTGCTCAGCCTCAGTGTGCTGCATGATAATATTATCTATGTATATCTGACTGTGCTGAGTGCTCACTGCTCACACAGCTGAATTGTGGGGGAGACTGGGGTGCAGTTATAGCAGGAGTACAGTGCACACTTTTGCTGCCAGTGTGACTGACCAGTGACCACCAGTATATTGTCTGCCTGAAAAAGTTAAACACTCCTGTGGTGTTTTTTTTTTTTATTCTATAAACGCATTCTGCTGACAGTGTCCAGCAGGTCCGTCATTCATTATATTATATAAATATTTACCTGCAGTAGTGTTATATTTTTTTTGTTCATCTCTATCATCTTTATCATCTCTATATTAGCAGACGCAGTACGGTAGTCCACGGCTGTAGCTACCTCTGTGTCGTCAGTGCTCGTCCATAATTGTATACCTACCTGTGGTGGGTTTTTTTTTTCTATCTTCTTCATACTAGTAGTTTAGGAGTCTGCTGACAGTGTCCAGCAGGTCCGTCATTATATTATATATACCTGCAGTAGTGATATATATATATATTTTATATCATTATCATCTCTATACTAGCAGACGCAGTACGGTAGTCCACGGCTGTAGCTACCTCTGTGTCATCAGTGCTCATCCATAATTGTATACCTACCTGTGGTGGGTTTTTTTTTTCTATCTTCTTCATACTAGTAGTTTAGGAGTCTGCTGACAGTGTCCAGCAGGTCCGTCATTATATTATATATACTTGCAGTAGTGATATATATATATATTTTATATAATGATCATCTCTATACTAGCAGACGCAGTACGGTAGTCCATGGCTGTAGCTACCTCTGTGTCGTCAGTCACTCGTCATCCATAAGTATACTAGTATCCATCCATCTCCATTGTTTACCTGAGGTGCCTTTTAGTTGTGCCTATTAAAAATGGAGAACAAAAATGTTGAGGTTCCAAAAATAGGGAAAGATCAAGATCCACTTCCACCTCGTGCTGAAGCTGCTGCCACTAGTCATGGCCGAGACGATGAAATTCCATCAAAGTCGTCTGCCAAGGCCGATGCCCAATGTCATAGTACAGAGCATGTAAAATCCAAAACACAAAATATCAGTAAAAAAAGGACTCAAAAATCTAAAATAAAATCGTCGGAGGAGAAGCGTAAACTTGCCAATATGCCATTTACCACACGGAGTGGCAAGGAACGGCTGAGGCCCTGGCCTATGTTCATGGCTAGTGGTTCAGCTTCACATGAGGATGGAAGCACTCAGCCTCTCGCTAGAAAAATGAAAAGACTTAAGCTGGCAAAAGCACAGCAAAGACCTGTGCGTTCTTCGAAATCACAAATCCACAAGGAGAGTCCAATTGTGTCGGTTGCGATGCCTGACCTTCCCAACACTGGACGTGAAGAGCATGCGCCTTCCACCATTTGCACGCCCCCTGCAAGTGCTGGAAGGAGCACCCGCAGTCCAGTTCCTGATAGTCAGATTGAAGATGTCAGTGTTGAAGTACACCAGGATGAGGAGGATATGGGTGTTGCTGGCGCTGGGGAGGAAATTGACAAGGAGGATTCTGATGGTGAGGTGGTTTGTTTAAGTCAGGCACCCGGGGAGACACCTGTTGTCCGTGGGAGGAATATGGCCATTGACATGCCTGGTGAAAATACCAAAAAAATCAGCTCTTCGGTGTGGAAGTATTTCAACAGAAATGCGGACAACAGGTGTCAAGCCGTGTGTTGCCTTTGTCAAGCAGTAATAAGTAGGGGTAAGGACGTTAACCACCTCGGAACATCCTCCCTTATACGTCATCTGCAGCGCATTCATCATAAGTCAGTGACAAGTTCAAAAACTTTGGGCGACAGCGGAAGCAGTCCACTGACCAGTAAATCCCTTCCTCTTGTAACCAAGCTCCTGCAAACCACCCCACCAACTCCCTCAGTGTCAATTTCCTCCTTCCCCAGGAATGCCAATAGTCCTGCAGGCCATGTCACTGGCAATTCTGACGAGTCCTCTCCTGCCTGGGATTCCTCCGATGCATCCTTGCGTGTAACGCCTACTGCTGCTGGCGCTGCTGTTGTTGCTGCTGGGAGTCGATGGTCATCCCAGAGGGGAAGTTGTAAGACGACTTTTACTACTTCCACCAAGCAATTGACTGTCCAACAGTCCTTTGCGAGGAAGATGAAATATCACAGCAGTCATCCTGCTGCAAAGCGAATAACTGAGGCCTTGGCATCCTGGGCGGTGAGAAACGTGGTTCCGGTATCCATCATTACTGCAGAGCCAACTATAGACTTGTTTGAGGTACTGTGTCCCCGGTACCAAATACCATCTAGGTTCCATTTCTCTAGGCAGGCGATACCGAAAATGTACACAGACCTCAGAAAAAGACTCACCAGTGTCCTAAAAAATGCAGTTGTACCCAATGTCCACTTAACCACGGACATGTGGACAAGTGGAGCAGGGCAGACTCAGGACTATATGACTGTGACAGCCCACTGGGTAGATGTATTGACTCCTGCCGCAAGAACAGCAGCGGCGGCACCAGTAGCAGCATCTCGCAAACGCCAACTCTTTCCTAGGCAGGCTACGCTTTGTATCACCGCTTTCCAGAATACGCACACAGCTGAAAACCTCTTACGGCAACTGAGGAAGATCATCGCAGAATGGCTTACCCCAATTGGACTCTCCTGTGGATTTGTGGCATCGGACAACGCCAGCAATATTGTGTGTGCATTAAATCTGGGCAAATTCCAGCACGTCCCATGTTTTGCACATACCTTGAATTTGGTGGTGCAGAATTATTTAAAAAACGACAGGGGCGTGCAAGAGATGCTGTCGGTGGCCAGAAGAATTGCGGGACACTTTCGGCGTACAGGCACCACGTACAGAAGACTGGAGCAACACCAAAAATGCCTGAACCTGCCCTGCCATCATCTGAAGCAAGAAGTGGTAACGAGGTGGAATTCAACCCTCTATATGCTTCAGAGGTTGGAGGAGCAGCAAAAGGCCATTCAAGCCTATACAACTGACCACGATATAGGAGGTGGAATGCACCTGTCTCAAGCGCAGTGGAGAATGATTTCAACGTTGTGCAAGGTTCTGCAACCTTTTGAACTTGCCACACGTGAAGTCAGTTCAGACACTGCCAGCCTGAGTCAGGTCATTCCCCTCATCAGGCTTTTGCAGAAGAAGCTGGAGACATTGAAGGAGGAGCTAACACTGAGCGATTCCGCTAGTCATGTGGGACTTGTGGATGGAGCCCTTAATTCGCTTAACAAGGATTCACGGGTGGTCAATCAGTTGAAATCAGAGCACTACATTTTGGCCACCGTGCTCGATCCTAGATTTAAAACCTACCTTGGATCTCTCTTTCCGGCAGACACAAGTCTGCAGGGGTTCAAATAACTGCTGGTGAGAAAATTGTCAAGTCAAGCGGAACGCGACCTGTCAACATCTCCTCCTTCACATTCTCCCGCAACTGGGGGTGCGAGGAAAAGGCTCAGAATTCAGAGCCCACCCGCTGGCGGTGATGCAGGGCAGTCTGGAGCGACTGCTGATGCTGACATCTGGTCCGGACTGAAGGACCTGCCAACGATTACGGACATGTCGTCTACTGACACTGCATATGATTCTCTCTCCATTGAAAGAATGGTGGAGGATTATATGAGTGACCGCATCCAAGTAGGCACGTCAGACAGTCCGTACGTATACTGGCAGGAAAAAGAGGCAATTTGGAGGCCCTTGCACAAACTGGCTTTATTCTACCTAAGTTGCCCTCCCACAAGTGTGTACTCCGAAAGAGTGTTTAGTGCCGCCGCTCACCTTGTCAGCAATCGGCGTACGAGGTTACTTCCAGAAAATGTGGAGAAGATGATGTTCATTAAAATGAATTATAATCAATTCCTCCATGGAGACATTCACCAGCAGCAATTGCCTCCACAAAGTACACAGGGAGCTGTGATGGTGGATTCCAGTGGGGACGAATTGATAATCTGTGAGGAGGGGGATGTACACGGTGATGAATCGGAGGATGATGATGAGGTGGACATCTTGCCTCTGTAGAGCCAGTTTGTGCATGGAGAGATTAATTGCTTCTTTTTTTGGTGGGGGTCCAAACCAACCAGTCATTTCAGTCACAGTCGTGTGGCAGACCCTGTCACTGAAATGATGGGTTGGTTAAAGTGTGCATGTCCTGTTTATACAACATAAGGGTGGGTGGGAGGGCCCAAGGACAATTCCATCTTGCACCTCTTTTTTCTTTCATTTTTCTTTGCGTCATGTGCTGTTTGGGGAGTGTTTTTTGGAAGGGCCATCCTGCGTGACACTGCAGTGCCACTCCTAGATGGGCCAGGTGTTTGTGTCGGCCACTTGGGTTGCTGAGCTTAGTCATCCAGCGACCTCGGTGCAAATTTTAGGACTAAAAATAATATTGTGAGGTGTGAGGTGTTCAGAATAGACTGAAAATGAGTGGAAATTATGGTTATTGAGGTTAATAATACTTTGGGATCAAAATGACCCCCAAATTCTATGATTTAAGCTGTTTTTTAGGGTTTTTTGAAAAAAAACACCCGAATCCAAAACACACCCGAATCCGACAATAAAAATTCGGTGAGGTTTTGCCAAAACGCGTTCGAACCCAAAACACGGCCACGGAACTGAACCCAAAACCAAAACACAAAACCCGAAAAATTTCCGGTGCACATCTCTAGTTTCTGGGCGGAAACTGGCCGTTTTATGGGAGTGTGTGAAAAAACGCTACCGTTTCTGGGAAAAACGCGGGAGTGGCTGGAGAAACGGAGGAGTGTCTGGGCGAACGCTGGGTGTGTTTGTGACGTCAAACCAGGAACGAAACTGACTGAACTGATCGCATATGCCGAGTAAGTCTGGAGCTACTCAGAAACTGCTAAGAAGTGTCTATTCGCAATTTTGCTAATCTTTCGTTCGCAATTTTGATAAGCTAAGATTCACTCCCAGTAGGCGGCGGCTTAGCGTGTGCAAAGCTGCTAAAAGCAGCTTGCGAGCGAACAACTCGGAATGACCCCCAATGTTATAATATAACTTGGATATGTTTAAGTTAGAGATGTGCACCGGACACTTTTCGTTTTGCTGTGCTTTGGTTTTGGATCTGGACCTCTGTTTGTGTTTTGGAACTGGATTGGTTCTGCCAAAATCACCGTTTTGGGTTTTGGATCTGGATTTTTTTGGAAAAACATAAAACAGCTAAAATCACAGAATTTTTTTTTTTTGTTCCTACGGTATTATTAACCTCATTAACATTAATTTCCACTCATTTTCAGTCTATTCTGAACACCTCACAATATTGTTTTTAGGCCAAAAGGTTGCACCAAGGATGACTAAACTAAGTGACACAAGTGGGCGGCACAAACACGTGGCCTATTCAGGAGTGGCACTGCAGTGGCAGACAGGATGGCAGTTTTAAAAACTAGGCCCTAAAGAGCACATATTGTAAAGAAAAAAAAGAGGTGCAAGATGGAATTGTCCTTGGGCCCTCCCACCCACCCTTATGTTGTATAAACAGGACATGCACACTTTAACAAACCAATCATTTCAGCGACACGGTCTGCCACACGACTGTGGCTGAAATGATTGGTTTGTTTGGGTCCCCACCAAAAAAGAAGCAATAATTCTCTCCTTGCACAAACTGGCTCTACAGAGGCAAGATGTCCTCATACTCTGATTCCTCACCCTTTTCAGTGTTTCATCCTCACAGAGTATTAATTTGTCCCCACTGGAATCCACCATCACAGGTCCCTGTGTACTCTCTGGAGGCAATTGCTGGTCAAGGTCTTCCTGGAGGAATTTATAATTAATTTTGATGAACATCGTCCTCTCCACATTTTGTGGAAGTAACCTCCTACGCCGATCGCTGACAAGGTTACCGGCTGCACTAAACACTCTTTCGGAGTACACACTGGAGGGGGGACAACTTAGGTAAAATAAAGCCAGTTTGTGCAAGGGTCTCCAAATTGCCTCTTTTTCCTGCCAGTAAACATCCAATCCTCCACCATTCTTTCAATAGTGACAGCATCATATGCAGTGACAGTAGACATGTCAGTAATTGTTGGAAGTTGTCAACACTTTCTCCTGACTGCCCTTCATCACCACCAGCGTGTTGGCTAGGAAATTTTATTCTTTTCCTCGCAGTCCCAGTTGCGGGAGAAAATGAAGGAGGAGCTATTGATGGGTCAAGTTCCACTTGAGCTGACAATTTACTTACCAGCAGGTCTTTGCACCTCTGCAGACTTCTGTCTGCCGGAAAGAGAGATAAAACGTAGGCTTTAAACCTAGGATCGAGCACGGTGGCCAAAATGTGTGCTCTGATTTCAACAGATTGACCACCCTAGAATCCTGGCAAAATGAATGAAGGGCTCCATCCGCAAGTCCCACATACTTAGCAGAATCACTCTGTCTTAGCTCCACCTTCAATTTTTTTCAGCTGCTTCTGCAAAAGCCTGATGAGGGAAATGACCTGACTCAAGCTGGCAGTGTCTGACCTGACTTCACGTGTGGCAAGTTCGAAGGGTTGGAGAACTTTGCACAAGACGGAAATCATTTTCCACTGCACTTGAGTCAGGTGCATTCCCCCTCCTTTGCCTATATCATAGGTGAATGTATAGGCTTTTTGCTAATCCTCAATCCTCTGAGGCATATAGAGGCTTGAATTCCACCTTGTTACTACCTCTTGCTTCAGGTGATGGCAGGGCACGTTCAAGAGTGTTTGCTGGTGCTCCAGTCTTTGGCACGCAGTTGCTGAATGTCGAAAGTGGCCCACAATTTTTCGGGCCACCGACAGCATCTCCTGCATGCCCCTGTCGCTTTAAAAAAAATCTGCACCATCAAATTAATTGTCAGATATCACAAATCCCCAGGAGAGTCTATGTGGGGTAAGCCATTGTGCGATGATGTTCCTCAGTTTCTGTAAGAGGTTGTCAGTGGTGTGCCTCTTACGAAAACTGGTGATATACAGCGTAGCCTGCCTAGGAACAAGTTGGCATTTGTGAGATGCTGCTGCTCCACTTGTCCACATGTCTGTGGTTTAAGTGTACAATGGGTACAACCACATTTTTGAGGACACTTTTCTTAATGTCCCTATACAGTCTGAGAATCTCTTGCCTAGTGAAGTGGAATCTAGATGGGATTTGGTACCAGGGACACAGTACGTCCATCAACTGTCTAAATCCCACTGCACTAATGGTGGATACTGGACGCACGTCTAACACCAGCTAAATTGTTATGGCCTCAGTAATCCGCTTTGCAACAGGGTGACTGCTGTCATATTTCATCTTCCTTGCAGTACAAGTGGAATTCCGACTTCCTCTCTGGGATGACGATCGAATCCCAGCAGCAACAACAGCAGCGGCAGCAGTAGGTGTATTACTCAAGGATACTCCGGAGGAATCCCTGATATGAGAGGACTTGTCAGTCATGCCAGTGACATGACCTGCGGGATTACTTCCGTTCCTGACTGAGGAGGAAATTAATGTTGAGGGAGTTGGTGGTGTGGATTGCAGGAGCTTGGATACAACAGGAAAAAGGGATTTAGGTGTCAGTGGACTGCTTACGCTATTACCCAAAGTTTCTGAACTTGACAATGACTTATGATGAATGCGCTGCAGGTGACGTATAAGGGAGTCTGTTCCTAGGTGGTTAACATCCTTACCCCTATTATGGATTGACAAAGGCAACATATGGCTTGACACCTGTTTTCCGGATTTGTGGAGAAATAATTCCACACTGAAAAAGTGGCTTTTTTGGTATTTTGCCCAGGCATGACAGTTTTTCATCCCATGGACAACAACTGTCTCCACTGGTGCCTTATTCAAAAAATCCACATCACCATCAGAATCCTCATCGTCAACTTCCTCCGCAGCGCCAGCTACACCAATATCCTCCCCATCCTGGTGTACTTCTACAGTGACATCCTCCATCTCAATATCAGCAATTGGACTGGCCAGCACTTGCAGAGGCCTCTTCCCATACAGTCTTGGGAAGCACAGGCCTAGACATCGCAACTGCGGACACACTTGGACTCTCCTTGGGAATTTGTGATATCTCTGAACGCACAGTTGTTTTTTCCTGTGCTTTAACAAGCTTAATTTTTTTTACATTTTTCGAGAGGAAAGAGGAGGCCTGTGTGCAGTCTCTGTCTGGATTCCCTCCTCTCCAGCCAGCAGAGCAATTGACTCTGGGTACTAGGGTTACTAGGAGACCCTAGCACTGTCCCAGAATCTAGTTAACATGCGCAGGTCTCCGGGAAAATGGTGCGGCAAACATTTTTTCTGTGATTTTCCTACTGTGCATGTAAACAATGGGAAAATGGCCACCGCAACATTTTTTCAGTGGTTTCTGCAGCGCTGCTGCTGCCGCCAGTGTGGGACAAGTCATCACACTCTCTCACAGAAAGGACATTGATTGATTTATACTGTATATTACTGATCCAATATCTCAGTTTATAGTGGCTTAATCAGTTTTTAGGCTACAATCTCCAAGACACTATTATTATTACATTTTATTTATAAGGCGCCAGAAATGATTTGCAGTGCCACACATGCGACACACATTAGAACAATGCAGGGTAGACTGCACTTAACATTACAGTAACTGAAAAACTAAAACAGAGCACAGGTAACAATTAGCAGCACAGTTCTCAGTACACACTACAGCTGAGATGTAAGGAAGTAAAGGAGTAATCGGTGTACTACTGGGGGCAGGCAGTCACTGGAAGAGATAAACAGTAACGAACAGGAGGAGCAGGAACGGACAGTCGCTGAGTAGGAGAGAGCTGTATCTGACGTTGCTAGAGAAGAGGACTGTGGGAACAGGAGGGAAGAGGACCCTGCTCCATTATCTTACTATCTGATGTTTAGAAACATGTTTTCCCATAATCTACCCTCCAGTGTCCCTCTAATATGATCTGTTATCTTCGCTTCTGGAAATAGAATGCTGACAGGAATGAGATTGCTGGAGATTCCTCATGGAGGAAAAACACATGCCGGGATATTCACAACTAAAGTCAGGTCATTCCCCTCATCAGGCTTTTGCAGAAGAAGCTGGAGACATTGAAGGAGGAGCTAACACTGAGCGATTCCGCTAGTCATGTGGGACTTGTGGATGGAGCCCTTAATTCGCTTAACAAGGATTCACGGGTGGTCAATCAGTTGAAATCAGAGCACTACATTTTGGCCACCGTGCTCGATCCTAGATTTAAAACCTACCTTGGATCTCTCTTTCCGGCAGACACAAGTCTGCAGGGGTTCAAATAACTGCTGGTGAGAAAATTGTCAAGTCAAGCGGAACGCGACCTGTCAACATCTCCTCCTTCACATTCTCCCGCAACTGGGGGTGCGAGGAAAAGGCTCAGAATTCAGAGCCCACCCGCTGGCGGTGATGCAGGGCAGTCTGGAGCGACTGCTGATGCTGACATCTGGTCCGGACTGAAGGACCTGCCAACGATTACGGACATGTCGTCTACTGGCACTGCATATGATTCTCTCTCCATTGAAAGAATGGTGGAGGATTATATGAGTGACCGCATCCAAGTAGGCACGTCAGACAGTCCGTACGTATACTGGCAGGAAAAAGAGGCAATTTGGAGGCCCTTGCACAAACTGGCTTTATTCTACCTAAGTTGCCCTCCCACAAGTGTGTACTCCGAAAGAGTGTTTAGTGCCGCCGCTCACCTTGTCAGCAATCGGCGTACGAGGTTACTTCCAGAAAATGTGGAGAAGATGATGTTCATTAAAATGAATTATAATCAATTCCTCCATGGAGACATTCACCAGCAGCAATTGCCTCCACAAAGTACACAGGGAGCTGTGATGGTGGATTCCAGTGGGGACGAATTGATAATCTGTGAGGAGGGGGATGTACACGGTGATGAATCGGAGGATGATGATGAGGTGGACATCTTGCCTCTGTAGAGCCAGTTTGTGCATGGAGAGATTAATTGCTTCTTTTTTTGGTGGGGGTCCAAACCAACCAGTCATTTCAGTCACAGTCGTGTGGCAGACCCTGTCACTGAAATGATGGGTTGGTTAAAGTGTGCATGTCCTGTTTATACAACATAAGGGTGGGTGGGAGGGCCCAAGGACAATTCCATCTTGCACCTCTTTTTTTCTTTCATTTTTCTTTGCGTCATGTGCTGTTTGGGGAGTGTTTTTTGGAAGGGCCATCCTGCGTGACACTGCAGTGCCACTCCTAGATGGGCCAGGTGTTTGTGTCGGCCACTTGGGTTGCTGAGCTTAGTCATCCAGCGACCTCGGTGCAAATTTTAGGACTAAAAATAATATTGTGAGGTGTGAGGTGTTCAGAATAGACTGAAAATGAGTGGAAATTATGGTTATTGAGGTTAATAATACTTTGGGATCAAAATGACCCCCAAATTCTATGATTTAAGCTGTTTTTTAGGGTTTTTTGAAAAAAAACACCCGAATCCAAAACACACCCGAATCCGACAATAAAAATTCGGTGAGGTTTTGCCAAAACGCGTTCGAACCCAAAACACGGCCACGGAACTGAACCCAAAACCAAAACACAAAACCCGAAAAATTTCCGGTGCACATCTCTAGTTTCTGGGCGGAAACTGGCCGTTTTATGGGAGTGTGTGAAAAAACGCTACCGTTTCTGGGAAAAACGCGGGAGTGGCTGGAGAAACGGAGGAGTGTCTGGGCGAACGCTGGGTGTGTTTGTGACGTCAAACCAGGAACGAAACTGACTGAACTGATCGCATATGCCGAGTAAGTCTGGAGCTACTCAGAAACTGCTAAGAAGTGTCTATTCGCAATTTTGCTAATCTTTCGTTCGCAATTTTGATAAGCTAAGATTCACTCCCAGTAGGCGGCGGCTTAGCGTGTGCAAAGCTGCTAAAAGCAGCTTGCGAGCGAACAACTCGGAATGACCCCCAATGTTATAATATAACTTGGATATGTTTAAGTTAGAGATGTGCACCGGACACTTTTCGTTTTGCTGTGCTTTGGTTTTGGATCTGGACCTCTGTTTGTGTTTTGGAACTGGATTGGTTCTGCCAAAATCACCCTTTTGGGTTTTGGATCTGGATTTTTTTGGAAAAACATAAAACAGCTAAAATCACAGAATTTTTTTTTTTTTTTTTGTTCCTACGGTATTATTAACCTCATTAACATTAATTTCCACTCATTTTCAGTCTATTCTGAACACCTCACAATATTGTTTTTAGGCCAAAAGGTTGCACCAAGGATGACTAAACTAAGTGACACAAGTGGGCGGCACAAACACGTGGCCTATTCAGGAGTGGCACTGCAGTGGCAGACAGGATGGCAGTTTTAAAAACTAGGCCCTAAAGAGCACATATTGTAAAGAAAAAAAAGAGGTGCAAGATGGAATTGTCCTTGGGCCCTCCCACCCACCCTTATGTTGTATAAACAGGACATGCACACTTTAACAAACCAATCATTTCAGCGACACGGTCTGCCACACGACTGTGGCTGAAATGATTGGTTTGTTTGGGTCCCCACCAAAAAAGAAGCAATAATTCTCTCCTTGCACAAACTGGCTCTACAGAGGCAAGATGTCCTCATACTCTGATTCCTCACCCTTTTCAGTGTTTCATCCTCACAGAGTATTAATTTGTCCCCACTGGAATCCACCATCACAGGTCCCTGTGTACTCTCTGGAGGCAATTGCTGGTCAAGGTCTTCCTGGAGGAATTTATAATTAATTTTGATGAACATCGTCTTCTCCACATTTTGTGGAAGTAACCTCCTACGCCGATCGCTGACAAGGTTACCGGCTGCACTAAACACTCTTTCGGAGTACACACTGGAGGGGGGACAACTTAGGTAAAATAAAGCCAGTTTGTGCAAGGGCCTCCAAATTGCCTCTTTTTCCTGCCAGTAAACATCCAATCCTCCACCATTCTTTCAATAGTGACAGCATCATATGCAGTGACAGTAGACATGTCAGTAATTGTTGGAAGTTGTCAACACTTTCTCCTGACTGCCCTTCATCACCACCAGCGTGTTGGCTAGGAAATTTTATTCTTTTCCTCGCAGTCCCAGTTGCGGGAGAAAATGAAGGAGGAGCTATTGATGGGTCAAGTTCCACTTGAGCTGACAATTTACTTACCAGCAGGTCTTTGCACCTCTGCAGACTTCTGTCTGCCGGAAAGAGAGATAAAACGTAGGCTTTAAACCTAGGATCGAGCACGGTGGCCAAAATGTGTGCTCTGATTTCAACAGATTGACCACCCTAGAATCCTGGCAAAATGAATGAAGGGCTCCATCCGCAAGTCCCACATACTTAGCAGAATCACTCTGTCTTAGCTCCACCTTCAATTTTTTTCAGCTGCTTCTGCAAAAGCCTGATGAGGGAAATGACCTGACTCAAGCTGGCAGTGTCTGACCTGACTTCACGTGTGGCAAGTTCGAAGGGTTGGAGAACTTTGCACAAGACGGAAATCATTTTCCACTGCACTTGAGTCAGGTGCATTCCCCCTCCTTTGCCTATATCATAGGTGAATGTATAGGCTTTTTGCTAATCCTCAATCCTCTGAGGCATATAGAGGCTTGAATTCCACCTTGTTACTACCTCTTGCTTCAGGTGATGGCAGGGCACGTTCAAGAGTGTTTGCTGGTGCTCCAGTCTTTGGCACGCAGTTGCTGAATGTCGAAAGTGGCCCACAATTTTTCGGGCCACCGACAGCATCTCCTGCATGCCCCTGTCGCTTTAAAAAAAAATCTGCACCATCAAATTAATTGTCAGATATCACAAATCCCCAGGAGAGTCTATGTGGGGTAAGCCATTGTGCGATGATGTTCCTCAGTTTCTGTAAGAGGTTGTCAGTGGTGTGCCTCTTACGAAAACTGGTGATATACAGCGTAGCCTGCCTAGGAACAAGTTGGCATTTGTGAGATGCTGCTGCTCCACTTGTCCACATGTCTGTGGTTTAAGTGTACAATGGGTACAACCACATTTTTGAGGACACTTTTCTTAATGTCCCTCTACAGTCTGAGAATCTCTTGCCTAGTGAAGTGGAATCTAGATGGGATTTGGTACCAGGGACACAGTACGTCCATCAACTGTCTAAATCCCACTGCACTAATGGTGGATACTGGACGCACGTCTAACACCAGCTAAATTGTTATGGCCTCAGTAATCCGCTTTGCAACAGGGTGACTGCTGTCATATTTCATCTTCCTTGCAGTACAAGTGGAATTCCGACTTCCTCTCTGGGATGACGATCGAATCCCAGCAGCAACAACAGCAGCGGCAGCAGTAGGTGTATTACTCAAGGATACTCCGGAGGAATCCCTGATATGAGAGGACTTGTCAGTCATGCCAGTGACATGACCTGTGGGATTACTTCCGTTCCTGACTGAGGAGGAAATTAATGTTGAGGGAGTTGGTGGTGTGGATTGCAGGAGCTTGGATACAACAGGAAAAAGGGATTTAGGTGTCAGTGGACTGCTTACGCTATTACCCAAAGTTTCTGAACTTGACAATGACTTATGATGAATGCGCTGCAGGTGACGTATAAGGGAGTCTGTTCCTAGGTGGTTAACATCCTTACCCCTATTATGGATTGACAAAGGCAACATATGGCTTGACACCTGTTTTCCGGATTTGTGGAGAAATAATTCCACACTGAAAAAGTGGCTTTTTTGGTATTTTGCCCAGGCATGACAGTTTTTCATCCCATGGACAACAACTGTCTCCACTGGTGCCTTATTCAAAAAATCCACATCACCATCAGAATCCTCATCGTCAACTTCCTCCGCAGCGCCAGCTACACCAATATCCTCCCCATCCTGGTGTACTTCTACAGTGACATCCTCCATCTCAATATCAGCAATTGGACTGGCCAGCACTTGCAGAGGCCTCTTCCCATACAGTCTTGGGAAGCACAGGCCTAGACATCGCAACTGCGGACACACTTGGACTCTCCTTGGGAATTTGTGATATCTCTGAACGCACAGTTGTTTTTTCCTGTGCTTTAACAAGCTTAATTTTTTTTACATTTTTCGAGAGGAAAGAGGAGGCCTGTGTGCAGTCTCTGTCTGGATTCCCTCCTCTCCAGCCAGCAGAGCAATTGACTCTGGGTACTAGGGTTACTAGGAGACCCTAGCACTGTCCCAGAATCTAGTTAACATGCGCAGGTCTCCGGGAAAATGGTGCGGCAAACATTTTTTCTGTGATTTTCCTACTGTGCATGTAAACAATGGGAAAATGGCCACCGCAACATTTTTTCAGTGGTTTCTGCAGCGCTGCTGCTGCCGCCAGTGTGGGACAAGTCATCACACTCTCTCACAGAAAGGACATTGATTGATTTATACTGTATATTACTGATCCAATATCTCAGTTTATAGTGGCTTAATCAGTTTTTAGGCTACAATCTCCAAGACACTATTATTATTACATTTTATTTATAAGGCGCCAGAAATGATTTGCAGTGCCACACATGCGACACACATTAGAACAATGCAGGGTAGACTGCACTTAACATTACAGTAACTGAAAAACTAAAACAGAGCACAGGTAACAATTAGCAGCACAGTTCTCAGTACACACTACAGCTGAGATGTAAGGAAGTAAAGGAGTAATCGGTGTACTACTGGGGGCAGGCAGTCACTGGAAGAGATAAACAGTAACGAACAGGAGGAGCAGGAACGGACAGTCGCTGAGTAGGAGAGAGCTGTATCTGACGTTGCTAGAGAAGAGGACTGTGGGAACAGGAGGGAAGAGGACCCTGCTCCATTATCTTACTATCTGATGTTTAGAAACATGTTTTCCCATAATCTACCCTCCAGTGTCCCTCTAATATGATCTGTTATCTTCGCTTCTGGAAATAGAATGCTGACAGGAATGAGATTGCTGGAGATTCCTCATGGAGGAAAAACACATGCCGGGATATTCACAACTAAAACTCACACTGACCTTCAGCAGAATAAGATCAATCACAATATTCAGTATTCAGGGAAGAAATTCAGTGTACAGTATGTAATGAAGCAGTTCTTGTTTGTTAGGGTCTCCTGCCCTGTGCTGCCACGTCGTCATGGCAACCGGGAGACAAGTGCTAGCGGAGTAACCTGAGCGCAGCTGATACTCCGGTTCGGGTCTTTTGCTGTGCAGTGGTTACAGGCTCTGTGCACGGCAGTGGATCCGGTGCTGGTTTTTGTGCTCACAGTCTGTGAGGTCTGAGTGGGGCGTGGACAGCACCTGCTTTATAAGGCCTCTTCTCAGGTTAAGCAGATGCTGCTGAATCTTTGTTGGTTAGTCAGTTCCTGAAAGTTAGCCAGTACTGTGTAGCTTTGTATTTGTTGTTGCTTACTGCAAATAGGCCTGGGGATTTGGTACTACACTCTGCCAATCCAGACCTAGCAGTAAGACTGGAGTCAGTCGTTTAACTTGCTGGGGTTCTTTTATTACTCTGTGAACTTAGCAAGTTTGCGGCTGTATTCTAAGACTTGCCTGCCTAAATCCTGTCTCACTGTGCAAGGTGTCAGGTGTCAGTTTAGTGGCAGTAAGCTGAACCTGTGCACTGCAAGTGAGAATTAGGATTGTGGAGACTCTCCTTGTGTCTATCATTCCATCTCTGACCAAGGAGTTTACTGCCACACCCGTTGGTAACCCTTTAGGGTTTTGCTGTTGCCCTTAGCAACAGCATTTCGGGTTCTCTACGTATTAAAACACAACATCTTGCTTTTCCCATCTGAGCATTACTAATACTAGGGAGACACCCAGTTCCTTAGCCTCTGGGCTTCTCTGTTCACTTTGTGTGTATTTTGTTACCCTATCACCTTCTGTGTACGTAATGTCATATTCCCCAGTCTGTCTGTGAGTTCATTTGTTTTGGATACCTATCCGTTCAGACACCAGTACATTCCTGCAGGCACTGGTGTGCATAACAGTTCAAACACCAGTACATTCCTGCAGGCACTGGAGTGCATAACAGTTCTGACACCAGTACATTCCTGCAGGCACTGGTGTGCATAACATATTCAGCAGCCTAATACTCCTGTTGAAATTTTGTGGGAATATGGAGCATACCCCTCAAAATACGTTGCAACAGGTGGTCGATCAGGTGCAGGTCCTGACTCGACAATTTAATGATTTGTCCATTAAAATGCACACCTCCCAGGCCGCTGGCGGAGCTCTCGCGGCAGCAGCACCTTCAGGGGTTAAGGAGCCGAAAGTAAATCTCCCGGATCGTTTTTCTGGAGATCGCTCGCAGTTCTTTTGTTTCAAGGAGAGCTGCAAGCTATACTTCCGGCTTAGGCCTCAGTCTTCTGGGTCGGAGATTCAGCGGGTGGGCATAGTGATTTCCTTGCTACAAGGAGACCCACAGGTCTGGGCATATGGGTTGCAGCCTGACTGTCCGTCGCTTAAAAGTGTTGATGTTTTTTTTACGGCACTGGGCATGTTGTATGATGACCCTGACAAGACGGCCTCAGCCGAGGCTCAGATTTCGATCCTTAAGCAAGGGCGAAGGCCAGTTGAGGTTTACTGTACGGAGTTTCGGAGGTTGGCCCATGATACCCAGTGGAATGACCCAGCCCTGAGACACCAGTACCGAAGAGGTCTTTCTAACCAGATAAAGGACCAACTGGTACAATATCCCTTGCCTGATAGCTTGGATCAGCTCATGCAGTTATCCATCCTTCTTTCCCAAGGGAACCTCAGACTCTGAGGAATTTTCCGAGGAGCCTATGCAGATTGGGGCTACCCGCCTCTCCTCGCGTGAGAAGACGCGGAGGAGACAGCAGGGGTTGTGTTTGTACTGTGGGAATAAAGGTCATGTGGTAGTATCATGCCCAGAAAAGCCGGAAAACTTCAGGGCCTGAGGGTGATGGGAAATATCCTGTCAGGCCAGAAGTCAGAATTTCCCAAGAAGACTTTTATCATTCCGGTGACCTTGAAGATCCTCGGTAAAACTGTCAAGACTGAGGCCTTTGTGGACAGTGAGGCCGACGGGGTTTTTATGGACCGCCAATTCGCCCTGAAACACTCTGTTCCCTTAGTACCCTTGGCATCGGAAATTGAGATTTGTGGGTTAAACGGGGAACCATTATCCCAAGGTAAAACTACCTCTTGCACTAGCCAGATTTCTTTGTTTATTGGAGCCACACACTCTGAAAAATTGTCCTTTTATGTGACTGTCTGTACTTTTGCCCCATTGGTGTTGGGGTTACCCTGGTTAAGGGCCCACAATCCTCAATTTGACTGGGTCTCTGGGGAGATTCTTAGTTGGGGTACTGATTGTTTCAGGAGTTGCTTGAGCCTTCCAGTCAGGCTCTCGCAGCTAAGTTTGCCAGGATTGCCAGGGTGTTATGCAGATTTTGCGGACCTGTTCTCCAAAAAAGTTGCAGAGGTACTACCTCCCCATCGCCCCTATGACTGTGCCATTGATTTGTTGCCAAATGCTAAGCTTCCCAAGAGCAGGTTGTACTCCCTGTCACGTCCTGAGACTTAGGCTATGGCAGAGTACATTCAGGAGAACTTGGCTAAGGGATTTATCAGACCTTCACAGTCTCCAGTTGGGTCGGGGTTCTTCTTCGTGGGTAAAAAGGACGGTTCGTTGCGACCCTGCATCGACTTCAGGGAATTGAACCGTATCACGATTAAAAACTCATACCCACTGCCCCTCATTTCGGTCTTGTTTGACCAGCTTCGTACTGCCACCATTTTTTCTAAGATTCACATTCAAGGAGGACAGTGACTTATAACAAAGGCACTTTTCATCAGTCTCCTTCTCACAACCATTTCAGCTCGTGGACGCACGGCTGATTTTTATGAAGCATCACTACAGCCCTAATTAGGGTTTATTAAAATCTTTTCATTGATATTTAATTCTATTTTTGCTCAGGAGATATGGCAGTCTTGTTCACATTTATATAATATCAACTGTTTATTTTTAGGCTAGTTTATGTACTGCATTTTTATGTGGATGACACATTAATATTTTAAATAAAACAATATACTGGATTCATTCTGCGCTCCCATTTTTTCTTTTTTCATATTCACTTTGGTCCATTGTTGGGGCAGCCCGCCCACAACTGGTGAGCAGCCGTCTGAATCCAATCATACATAGTGTGTGTATTGTAGAGCGCCAATTTCTTGTTTATTTTCTAAGATTGACCTACGCGGTGCGTACAATCTAATCCGAATAAGAGAGGGGGATGAATGGAAGACTGCCTTTAATACCCACTCAGGGCATTATGAATATTTGGTGATGCCTTTTGGGCTCTGTAATGCCCCGGCAGTCTTCCAGGATTTCATGAATGATGTGCTCAGGGAATATTTGGATAGATTCTTAGTTGTATACTTAGATGACATCCTAATCTTCTCCCATTCCCTGGAGGAACATCGGAAGCATGTACGCTTAGTCCTCCAGAAACTCAGAGACCACCGGCTTGGGGCGAAGCTGGAGAAGTGCGAATTTGAAGTTCAGCAAATCGCATTTCTAGGATATATTATCTCCCCAGAAGGTTTCCAAATGGAGGGTTCCAAGGTACAGGCAGTCCTGGATTGGGTGCAGCCCACTAGTTTGAAGGCGCTTCAGCGTTTCCTGGGCTTTGCGAATTTTTATAGACGATTTATCGCTGGATTTTCGTCTATAGTGGCGCCCTTGGTGGCACTCACTAAGAAAGGGGCGGATGTTGCTCACTGGTCTTGTGAGGCTAAAGCGGCTTTTGCCCGTCTCAAAAGGGCATTTGTATCGGCCAAGGTGCTGCGACACCCAGATCCAGAGCGTCCTTTTGTGGTGGAGGTGGATGCCTCTGAGATGGGTATTGGGGCAGTGCTTTCTCAGATGGGAGTGTCTGATAATCGCCTTCATCCCTGTGCTTACTTTTCCCGTAAATTTTCGCCTGCCGAGATGAATTATGACGTGGGTAACCGGGAATTGTTGGCTATTAAGGATGCACTCGAGGAGTGGAGACACTGGCTTGAGGGGGCTAAGTTTGTGGTCTCAATTCTCACCGACCATAAGAATCTGGCATATTTAGAGTCAGCGAAGCGTCTCAATGCCAGGCAGGCACGATGGGCTTTGTTTTTTGCTCGCTTTAATTTTTTGATAACATATCGCCCTGGGTCAAAAAACATCAAGGCTGATGCGCTCTCGCAGAGTTTTGCTCCAATCCAGGAGACCACCGAGGAGCCGTTGTCCATTGTGTCCCCATCATGTATTAAAGTGGGCATTACCCAGGACCTCTTATCATTAGTCCTTAGAGCACAGGAGCAGGCTCCTCCAGACCTTCCGGTAGGTCTTTTGTTTGTGCCTCCTAGGTTAAGACAGCGAGTGTTCCTGGAATTCCATGCCAAGAAGTCGGCAGGTCACCCGGGTATTGCCAGAACTCGGGAGTTGCTATCTAGGGCGGTGTGGTGGCCCTCGGTGGCTAAGGATGTGGATCAGTGGGTTCGGGCATGTGACATCTGTGCCCGAAATAAGACTCCTAGAGGGGTTCCTGTTGGCCCATTACATCCACTCTCTATCCCATCTAAGCCATGGACCCACATTTCAATGGATTTTGTGGTGGACTTGCCCAAATCCTCGGGGATGACAGCCATCTGGGTTGTCGTTGACAGGTTTTCGAAGATGGCGCACTTCGTTCCACTGGTTGGGCTGCCATCGGCCAGACGCCTGTCTGAATTATTTATGCTGCATGTTGTGCGTCTACACGGGTTGCCACTTGATGTGGTCTCTGACCGCGGATCCCAGTTTGTGGCCAAATTCTGGAGGGCATTTTGTTCCGATCTCCAGATTTCTGTCAGCTTGTCGTCTGGCTACCATCCGCAGTCTAATGGGCAGACTGAAAGGGTGAACCAGTCCTTGGAGCAGTTCCTCAGGTGTTATGTCTCCAAGTGTCAGACTGACTGGGTTGCTCATCTGTCCATGGCGGAGTTTGCCTATAACAACGCGGCTCACTCTGCTACAGGGATCTCTCCCTTCCTTTGTGTGTATGGGCATCATCCTAAGGCCAATTCTTTTGACCCCCTGGACTCCACGCCTGGTGGTTCCTCTGTGGTTTCGGTCCTTAGAGGTATTTGGCGGAAAGTGAAGAAAGCCCTTGTGTCTGTGTCATTAGTGACCAAAAGGGTTTTTGATAAGCGGAAAAGACCCTGCAGCTTCAAATTAGGAGATTTCGTCTGGTTGTCTACCAAGAATTTGAAGTTGAGACAGCCATCTCATAAGTTAGGCCCCCGGTTCATCGGCCCTTATAAGATCACCAGGGTTATCAATCCGGTGGCATTTCAGTTAGATCTGCCCCGTTCTTTGGGTATCAATAAAACATTTCATTGTTCCCTTTTAAAACGGGCGATTAGTAATCCTTCTTCCAGTGGAAGACCTTCCCCTCTTCTGATACGTGGCCAGAGGGAGTTTGTTGTTGAAAGGATTCTTGACTCCAAGATGGTTCGGGGTCGGCTGTCATTTTTGGTGCACTGGAAGGGGTATGGCCCGGAGGAGCGGTCGTGGGTGCGCAGTTGTGATCTTCATGCCCCCAGACTGATACGCTCTTTCTTCTCGCAGTTCCCCGATAAACTCGGTGGTAGGGGTTCTTTGACCCCTCGTCAGAGGGGGGGTACTGTTAGGGTCTCCTGCCCTGTGCTGCCACGTCGTCATGGCAACCGGGAGACAAGTGCTAGCGGAGTAACCTGAGCGCAGCTGATACTCTGGTTCGGGTCTTTTGCTGTGCAGTGGTTACAGGCTCTGTGCACGGCAGTGGATCCGGTGCTGGTTTTTGTGCTCACAGTCTGTGAGGTCTGAGTGGGGCGTGGACAGCACCTGCTTTATAAGGCCTCTTCTCAGGTTAAGCAGATGCTGCTGAATCTTTGTTGGTTAGTCAGTTCCTGAAAGTTAGCCAGTACTGTGTAGCTTTGTATTTGTTGTTGCTTACTGCAAATAGGCCTGGGGATTTGGTACTACACTCTGCCAATCCAGACCTAGCAGTAAGACTGGAGTCAGTCGTTTAACTTGCTGGGGTTCTTTTACTACTCTGTGAACTTAGCAAGTTTGCGGCTGTATTCTAAGACTTGCCTGCCTAAATCCTGTCTCAATGTGCAAGGTGTCAGGTGTCAGTTTAGTGGCAGTAAGCTGAACCTGTGCACTGCAAGTGAGAATTAGGATTGTGGAGACTCTCCTTGTGTCTATCATTCCATCTCTGACCAAGGAGTTTACTGCCACACCCGTTGGTAACCCTTTAGGGTTTTGCTGTTGCCCTTAGCAACAGCATTTCGGGTTCTCTACGTATTAAAACACAACATCTTGCTTTTCCCATCTGAGCATTACTAATACTAGGGAGACACCCAGTTCCTTAGCCTCTGGGCTTCTCTGTTCACTTTGTGTGTATTTTGTTACCCTATCACCTTCTGTGTACGTAATGTCATATTCCCCAGTCTGTCTGTGAGTTCATTTGTTTTGGATACCTAACCGTTCAGACACCAGTACATTCCTGCAGGCACTGGTGTGCATAACAGTTCAAACACCAGTACATTCCTGCAGGCACTGGAGTGCATAACAGTTCTGACACCAGTACATTCCTGCAGGCACTGGTGTGCATAACATTGTTGGTGTATACAATTCATTTTCCTTTTGATTAATTATGTTATGCCATGCTTGCGTACCTGACCCTCTCCATGAGGGAGAAAATGCTCTGTTCCTGGACTTTCCTGGTAATGTATGATTGCCATCACCTGTGGTGAAACACCTTTCTTATCAATTAACTAGCTCACCACAGGTGATGGCAATCATACATTACCAGGAAAGTCCAGGAACAGAGCACTTTCTCCCTCATGGAGAGGGTCAGGTAGGCAAGTATGTGTTATGCCACCAATTATATATCTTTTATAAATATGATCTCTCTCTCTCTCTCTCTCTTTCTCTCTCTCTCTCTATATATATATATATATATTTATTGTGGTAGGAGAGGTACTTTGTCACCTGTAAGCTACACACAGGGTCCCGGGGGTGGGTGGGAAGTGTGGATGGACCAGGTTCCCATCCATTTGGCCCAGACCAGGTCTTATAGGCTTCTTAGCCCAAGAAGCTACTTCATCAGCCAGCACCTGGGTGCTGGGTTTAAAGCAGAGTCTCTCCCATGAGTCAGTGCTCCTGAAGGCAGCTAGTTATCCAGGTGATAGGCCTGCTAGGGACAGTGGGATCTGGAGGGCTGGGCACTAGTGTCAAGATGCCGGGACCTGGAGGGTTCCTTATTAAGTAACAGGGAGTGAGGCAGGGCCTAACCTCCCTGGTAGTTTATACTAAATATGTAGAATAGACTTTCAGAGATAATCTGCGCAAAAGGCAATCAGTAGTGCAGCTGTAGTCTATATCTAATAGTGCTTCCCCTTTGCACTATAAATATGATACAGTGTATAAAAGATTTTAGACAATAGACTTCAAGCGCTCCACAAATAGAACCAGTTCACCCTCTGTACACCACAGATAGAGATAGAATAAAAACAGGAAAGTAATACCGTCCTTATTATGTGGTGTCAACTTCACAATTGATTGATGGTATGTTCAAAGTATTTCTTTAGAGTGTACCATCTGTGAAAAGACTGTGTCCCCTTCATATAATATGAGAGCTGATAGATTTTTGCTCATAGAGGGGAACACATTAAAAACATTGATAGTGCAAATTATCGTTTTAAAAACACACAGGTTTTAATGACAATAACACACTTACAAACATAGAAGATAAAAGCGCATGTCACAGAATTCCCTCTCAGGCAGTAGCAGCAGTTTTGTGGAAAATCCTTGTATATCCCAGATGGAGTGTTGGGTTAGCTGTACCGAGCTCCGGAACAAGGAAAACAGCAGGATCTCCAGAAACAGGCACTGAGATGGGGTAGTAATAAATGGGAGAGCAGTACGCTTAACGCGTTTCAGACATCATCATCCTTCGTCAGAAGCGTATCCTACTGCTCTCCTTATTCTCCCTTTATACCCTATACTAATACAGAGATCACCTATCTTGAATCGCCGCTAATCGGCTAGTTAATCACGGCGCCGGTGTAGTTCTTAGCCGCCCGTCACTTCCGAGTCAGCTGTGCGTTCCATTTGCTTCCTGGTGCGTTCCACCTTACATAATGTTTACTGGATTGCATGTGTAATTATGTTTCTTTCTTTGAGGCACACTGTTATTATTGACCATGAAGTGAATATTGTGTAGCCCATGGAATTAGATTGTCTCTATCTAGAGGAGAAAGGGTTTGATCACCACTGGAATACTCCAGCTATGAAGTGGAACGCAAAAACTGATAACGGAGCACCATTTCCGGATCGCGACGATTACTTCCGGTCGGTGGAACGCACCAGGAAGCAAATGGAACGCACAGCTGACTCGGAAGTGACGGGCGGCTAAGAACTACACCGGCGCCGTGATTAACTAGCAGATTAGCGGCGATTCAAGATAGGTGATCTCTGTATTAGTATAGGGTATAAAGGGAGAATAAGGAGAGCAGTAGGATACGCTTCTGACGAAGGACGATGATGTCTGAAACGCGTTAAGCGTACTGCTCTCCCATTTATTACTACCCCATCTCAGTGCCTGTTTCTGGAGATCCTGCTGTTTTCCTTGTTCCGGAGCTCGGTACAGCTAACCCAACACTCCATCTGGGATATACAAGGATTTTCCACAAAACTGCTGCTACTGCCTGAGAGGGAATTCTGTGACATGCGCTTTTATCTTCTATGTTTGTAAGTGTGTTATTGTCATTAAAACCTGTGTGTTTTTAAAACGATAATTTGCACTATCGATGTTTTTAATGTGTTCCCCTTTATGAGCAAAAATCTATCAGCTCTCATATTATATGAAGGGGACACAGTCTTTTTACAGATGGTACACTCTAAAGAAATACTTTGAACATACCATCAATCAATTGTGAAGTTGACACCACATAATAAGGACGGTATTACTTTCCTGTTTTTATTCTATCTCTATCTGTGGTGTACAGAGGGTGAACTGGTTCTATTTGTGGAGCGCTTGAAGTCTATTGTCTAAAATCTTTTATACACTGTAGTTTATACTAAAGGCAGTGATCTTTGTTTTATGTATATCTTTGTTTTTGAGCTACCTGAATAAAAGGTATTTGTTATTTTTGCACAAGACTGGAGTCGGTCGTTGGTGGATTTTTGTAGCGGAGCACATTCTAGCAAGTCTCCTGTTACAAATGGCGCCTGAACAGGGACCCTTCTGCTAGTCATGTCACAGGTGGCAGAGGACCCAACAGCCGCAAGGTAGCGGCACACATACCAGCGAACTCCAGACCAAGCTGAACTCGTAGGCATCAGTACCAGACCAAGGGTGTTGTGAGTAGTGGTTAATCCCAACCCCACGGGGTAAAAATAATTATATGTTTTGGTTAAACTGAATGTGTTTGATTATGGTGCAAAGGTTTACATTGGCAGCAAAGAGTTAAGCAGTTTGTCTGGCCTGTTCTGTCTTATATGCTCTGCACCATTCATTGAAAGTAGCTGTGTTGATTTGCTCTAAGGGGTTGCAAGCAGCTGATCATTTATGGCTGAATTTCTTTTCCAAGCTTATTGTTACCTGTGCCTGCAAAATCTGGTAATGGGAGCAGAGCCGGCGCTACCCGCTCAGCAAGGGTATGCAGTGCAGGGAGGCGCTCAGCTGAAGAGGCGCTGAGCTCTCCCTGCTCTGCTACCCTTGTCCCTGCTGCTGTCAGCTCCGTTGCGCCTGTCATAGTGGAAGACAGGTAACGGCGCTGGCAGCGTGTAGCCCGGCTCTGTCAGTGCAAGGTCCCTCTAGCTTCCTCCCCCATCCTCCTCCCACCTCCAGGCTCCTCCTCACAGCGCTGCTGACAAATTCCGAGCGTTTTGCAGGGCGGGTAGACTTTTAGGGGCGTGGCCTAATCGCGGGAGGCGTGACCACGCCCCCTTTTGGAATTTTTAATTTTAATTTTATTTTTTAAACTTTGCAGAGTCCAGCAGGTTAGGGGGCCTTGAGGAGCCCCTCAGCCAGTGGCAATTCGAGTGGGGAGCGTGATCAGTGTGATCACTCTCCACCTAGCCATACAGGAACAGGCAGAGGCTCCGCAGCAGCAGCCTCTCTGCCTCTGGCACTGCAGCACAGCACACTCTGCCATGATGAGAACTTATGCTGTTGCTGCTGCCCAGTAAGAAGGGAGGTAGGAGTGCAGTGGACCAGGGCCCCTGCTGAGCCCCTTCATCAGTCCCAGGCCTGCGTAATTTGTACCCGCCCCCTCCTCTCTCGCCAAAACTGCAGACATCCTCCAGAGCTGCTGCTGCTGGAGTAACGGAGCCTACGGGAGGGTAGAGGAGGAGCAGCGCCCAAGCGTGGATCCAAGGCAGAGCATCAGTCAGAGTTATGCCTACAAAGTAATGAAGCAGAAGGTACTACATTTACAGTAGCAGCGTGGTATGTATGACGTGGTTGGGCTATACCTGGCATAACGTGTATAAGCAGCTTTTATTGTGTGTGTGTGTGGTGTAACATGTATAAGAGTACTACTGTGTGGTATAATGTGACTAACGGACACTACTGTGGGGTATAATGTGACTAACGGACACTACTGTGGGGTATAATGTGACTAACGGACACTACTGTGGGGTATAATGTGACTAACGGACACTACTGTGTGGTATAATGTGACTAACGGACACTACTGTGTGGTGTAATGTGACTAACGGACACTACTGTGCGGTGTAATGTGACTAACGGACACTACTGTGGGGTGTAATGTGACTAACGGACACTACTGTGCGGTGTAATGTGACTAACGGACACTACTGTGGGGTGTAATGTGACTAACGGACACTACTGTGGGGTGTAATGTGACTAACGGACACTACTGTGGGGTGTAATGTGACTAACGGTCACTACTGTGCGGTGTAATGTGACTAAAGGACACTACTGTGGGGTGTAATGTGACTAACGGACACTACTGTGCGGTGTAATGTGACTAACGGACACTACTGTGCGGTGTAATGTGACTAACGGACACTACTGAGGGGTGTAATGTGACTAACGGTCACTACTGTGCGGTGTAATGTGACTAACGGACACTACTGTGGGGTGTAATGTGACTAACGGACACTACTGTGGGGTGTAATGTGACTAACGGTCACTACTGTGCGGTGTAATGTGACTAACGGACACTACTGTGGGGTGTAATGTGACTAACGGACACTACTGTGGGGTGTAATGTGACTAACGGACACTACTGTGCGGTGTAATGTGACTAACGGACACTACTGTGGGGTGTAATGTGACTAACGGACACTACTGTGCGGTGTAATGTGACTAACGGACACTACTGTGGGGTGTAATGTGACTAACGGACACTACTGTGCGGTGTAATGTGACTAACGGACACTACTGTGGGGTGTAATGTGACTAACGGACACTACTGTGGGGTGTAATGTGACTAACGGACACTACTGTGCGGTGTAATGTGACTAACGGATATTACTGTGCAGTGTAATGTGACTAACGGATATTACTGTGCAGTGTAATGTCAAATGTGAATTTTTACTATTCTGTGTCCACAACCCTATATATTTGGTGCGCGCCTTCGCCGCGCACTGTCCCTGACCCGAGCATGGCTAACGCCAAAGGAAACTTGTCCTGAGCTCCTCAAGGTCTAGAACAGGCCATGTCACCAATTTTAAAATATATTTTTCTTTTCAAATGTAACATACCTCCAATCCAACACAGGGAAAGGGTGCTGAAACATACCCTTACTCCGGGCATCATGGCACCTATCTACACCTCTAATAAGGGGCACTACTGTGGGCATTGTGTATAAGTACTGTGTGGTGTAACGTGTATAAGGGGCACTACTGTGTGACGTTAATTAATAAGGGGCACTACTAGAGGGTGTAATATGAATCAGGGGCACTATGTTTGTGGTAAAGTGAATAAGATTGTAATACTGTGTGATGTAATTTGAATTGTGGGCCACGCTCCTTTCTTGTGTGACCACATCCCTTTTTGCGTCACGTCCTCTCCCTTTTTTACAGATGGGAGGGCGCAAATTTATAATTTGCAGGGGGGCGCCAAACACTCTAGCACCGGCCCTGAATGGGAGTCTGGTGTCCCTGTTAATTAGCTCATTAAGACCAATCAAGCAAAGTTGAAACCTTTTATGGGGTTCACTACGGCTGGCCGGCGGTCGGGCTCCCGGCGACCAGCATCCCGGCGCCGGGAGCCCGACCGCCGGCTTACCGACAGCTTGGCGAGCGCAAATGAGCCCCTTGCGGGCTCGCTGCGCTCGCCACGCTACGGGCATGGTGGCGCGCTACGCGCGCCACACTATTATATTCTCCCTCTATGGGGGTCGTGGACCCCCACGAGGGAAAATAATTGTCGGTATGCCGGCTGTCGGGCTCCCGGCGCCGGTATACTGAGCGCCGGGAGCCCGACCGCCGGCAAACAGAAGACCACCCCTTTTATGAATGTGGTTCTGTTTAAATAGAGAAACTTTGTGGCACTATGTGTCCCAGCAATCCCTGAGTTCTAGTTTTAAGAGCCTGAAGCGAGAAGTTGTTTATTTGCACTACCAGTGGAAGATATTTGTGACCATTATGTACATGCTACATTTCAATGCTTTGCTAAAAGCTTAATCTGTGCTAAAAAGAAAAAAAGGAATTTTTTATTTTCCCTTTCACTTACAGTTTTCAAAATTAACAGGGTGAATAAAGATTTTCAGATATACAGCATATTCTGAAGTGTCTCTTCAAATGGGTAACAAAAAGACAATTCATGCTAAAAGAACAAAAGGGGTCACGGCTCTAACCCCTCAGGTCAGGAACTTAAGTGACCCTATTAAAGCCCCACAGTTGGAGAGTGAAGTGGAGAGCTTATTGGGGAGTAATTCAGAACTTGGGGAAGATTTTAGCATGGAACCTTTTTTTTGGTGTCATACGATAAGTGACCTTGAAAGCAATGTCCAATTAAAGGACCAGGAGCTAGAAGAGCTTAAGGAAAAATTTGATTTTCTTCAAGAGCAAGTGAACACCTTAACGCAAAAGCTGGAGAAGAAGGAATCTCTTTTGTCTGACTCTCTGACCAAACTGGGAAAGAGTAGAAGAGAGATTGCCAAGCTCTCAGGCAAGGTGTCAGAGTTGCAGAAAACCTTGGCAAAGGCTAAACCCAGATCTGAAAATTTTGTAGTACATAGCCATGGACTATTAGAGAAAATCTCCTGTGACCAGACACGAGATGGAAGTCTGGTGCTGGCCAATAAGGCTCTGTTGCAAGACTAGGCGGAGTTTCAGGAGGAGGTTTCTCATCTAAAACCATTGGCTATGCCTAGTTTCAGTTCAGACACAGGCGTAGCTATACCAGTTGCTAAAGACGTTATGCCGAAGGTTGGGTCAGAGACATTATCAGCCAAAGTGGGATGCCATCTTTGGGGGAAATGATGCCAATAGTGGTGCAGGCTGCAGAAGAATGGTACCATACTGTATTGGAACCCGGCTATACTGGATTCCCTGTTCCAGCCAGAAGGAACAGGAAAGTTGAGCCAGAGCTGCAATTGCCTAAGGCCCGGAAAGCTCCCTGCTATGCCACTAGTAAGGCCATCTGCCTGGAAAGTGGAAATGAGGGCCCTTCCTCAGGGGTAGAGAATATACAGGCACTAATGTCCATTCAGTTGGTATTGCCATTCCAGAGCATGGAGGAAGTTGCAGCCATTATTGCGCAGCGCACAGAAAATCTACGGGAATTTTTCAAGCAGCAAGAGAGAGCCACATCAGATGGCAGTGTTTTGTTGTTAACCCCTAGGACGGCAATGAGAAGTTCCTCAAAGCAGCACCACCTCTTTCCCCAGAAAAAGAATGTCGTAGTAGCTTGGGTGAAGAGTCAAACAAAGCCCTGAGTTCAGTAGAACCTGTTCAAGATGGAGCATGGCAGCCACAGGTGCTCACAGAAGATGTGTTTATGGAGATACGAGATGAGGATGTGGAATGCCCGACTGTTCCTTAGTTGACAGGGAGTGAGGAGGAAGCGGTAATGGAGCTGGGAGAGGTTTACTTGATGTCAAGTGATCATCCACCTCCAAAACAAGAATCCTCTAATCTGCTGGATCTGTGGCAGAATGATGAACCCCAGGAATCTACCTGGACAGATGGTAATTTGGTGACTACTCAAGAGCCCATCCTAGAGCAGGAAGTCTTATCTGAGCTGGAGATTGCTTCTGTTGAGGTCTTGGAAGCCCAGGATCTGGACATCCAGTGCACATGTGAGACTCTGACTAATCACAGACAAAGACCGTACCTTTGAAGGTGTCTCGCCCACGTGAGCTAGTCATGGCTAAGCTAGTGGCAATAGAGGAGTCTACTTCCAAAGTCATCCAGGAACCTGCTTCTGAAGGAGTTCCACTCGTGTATGTGGACGATAAGGTGCAAGATTTCGATCTTGGGGTTGTTGCTCCCCGGCATGATCCAGGATCCAGGATTCAATTGCTGAACTGGGACAGTTCATGGAGGACACACTAAGTAAGGAGCAAGAACCTGTCCCAGAGGAATCGGTGCAAAGTCCCATTTCTGAGGTTTCTCTACCCAGGGAGAGTTCTCTATATGAGACACGAAAGCTGGAAAACTTGAGGGGAGAGTTCCAAAAGCTGGCCATAAGTAACTGCCAGCTAAAAGAAACAGTGAAGGAGATTCCTAAACTACAAAATCGAATAAGAGACCTGGACAAGAGACTCAAAATGGGTTATGTGCCGGTCATAGAACAGCAGTAGTCGATGACTAGGGTCAAAGATGGGAGATCGGAGGATGAAGCAGTCACATTAACAAAGAAAATATTATCAAAGTTGAAAAAACTGGAGGAAGAATTAAAAGTTCAACAAATTAAAGGACTTTCTGAGACTCGGGACCAGTGCCTCACTTTAAGGGAAAGGGTGGGGGCAAAGTTGGACCATGACCTCAGAACAATTAAAGTCAGGGCAGAGACTAAGTGTTACCGGTGCCAAGAGCTGGGCCATAAAAGGTGGAATTGTCCATATAGGCCATGACCAGTGAGGGCCAGGGTGACTACTAGGCCCAAAGTGAACTTAAAAACCTTCCCCAGTCCAGAGTTGGTTAAGGTCAGGTGTCACAAACACCCATAAAAAAATAAAACAACTTCCTCAGTAGCCAGTAAATCCGAGCCAGATAAGGGAAACATCCCTAAAGGTGGAAAGGTGAAGAGAAGGGGAAGTTTAGTGGGCAACAGGAAGTTGTCCACTAAAACTACCACTTTGGCCACTATGCCAAAGTGGAGGGAAAGGGAAGGTGACACAGTGGAGTCGGTGCCCCTAACCTTTAATGGAAATAGATTCCAAGGCCAGTTAAAAGGGCCTCGGACGTGTACTTGGGAGAGGAACTTGGGACCCAGGTGTATGGGCCCAAGTTATGTCCAAAAGATTTGTCAGCCCAAAATAATTGGCGAAGGTGAAACCTTGCCAATGTCACATACCCTTTCCCTCAGCTTTTCATGGCTAAGAAAAGCGTCATGTGGCAGGAGAGGTACTTTGCCATCTGTAAGCTACACACAGGGTCCTGGGGGTGGATGGGAAGTGTGGATGGGACCGAGGATAAGTCAGACCTCTATACTCCCTGTGGCTTCTTGCATTCACACTCACTTTTTAGGACCTCTGTATACTCACATTAAGCTCTGTACTACACAAACTCACAGTTATCTCTCTACTTACATCCTTTGCCTCTTCACAGTCACCTAGCAACCCCTATGTTCTCAGACCGGGATGTAGTCATGTTACCGATGGTCGTGATCCCGGCGGTTAGCATACCGATGCCGGGTTCCTGACCACCAGAATATCGGTAGGGTGCCCCAGGCTATTCACACTTGTGTGTGTCCATGACACACATAGAGTGGGAATACAACCTGTGGCGAGCACAGTGAGCCACCAAGCCCACAAGGGGCTTTGAAGCGCTTGCCCCCTGCCAGCATTCTGGTGGCCAGGATCCCAACAACGGTATGCTGACCGCCAGGATCCCTACCACCGGTCACCCAAACCCCCAGACCCACCCAGCGACCCCTACCATGCACTGCACCCACCTGGCGACCCATCTGCTCTACATCTGCCTGGTGACCCCTGCCTACTCAGTACCTGGCTGCAGACCCCTCTCTACCCCTAATTCCTGTCCATACTCACACTCGCCCGGTCACCCCTGTGCACTCACACATGTCTGGTGCCCCGTGCCATGTTGAGATATGTCACAGTTCTACGCCGATATATTTGAATTTGTTTCTTCCATCTCCACACTATAACAACACTTTGTCCCGTCTCCTCACCGGTAGCGGAATTACCGATAAGCAAAAAAAGTAGCCGCTTATGACCCAGCCCACCAACAGGGCTGTATAATAGAAGCTTGTTAATAGGGGGGGTGTTTGCTATAGATGCAAGTGCATTGACTGTTTCCAGCATTCACCTGATACAGTGTGGGAGGGGTCGGGGATCTCACTCTGACTGACTCTCACAGTGTGTGTGTGTGTGTGTGTGTGTGTGTGTGTGTGTGTGTGTGTGTGTGACTATGGGGATTGGAGAAGTATGTGTTTGTGGTTATGGGGATTGGGGAAATATGTGTATGTGTGCAGCTATGGGGGCAGTGTGTGTGTGTGTGTGTGGCTATAAGGGCTGTATGTGTTTGCGTAGCCACTGGGCAGTGTGTGTGCATAGCTATGGGGGCAGTGTGTGTGTGTGTGTGTGTGTGTGTGTGCGCGCAGCTATGGGGCAGGGCGTGTGTGCATGCAGCTATGGTGGCAGAGTGTGTGTGGCTATGGGGGCATTGTGTGTGTGCGATTATGGGCGCAGTGTGTTTGTGTGACAATGGCGCAGTGTGTGACAATGGGGCAGTGTATCTGTGCGGCTATGGAAGCAGTGTGTATGTGGCTATGGGTGCAATGTCTGTGTGCAGCTATGGGGGCAGTGTGTTACTATGGGGCAGTATGTGTGTGGGCGGCTATGGGTGCAGTGTGTGTACGGCTGTGCTGGTAGTGTGTTTGTGTGTATGTGGCTATGGGTGCAATGTCTGTGTGCAGCTATGGGGGCAGTATATTACTATGGGGCAGTATGTGTGCGGGCGGCTATGGGTGCAGTGTGTGTACAGCTGTGCTGGTAGTGTGTTTGTGTATATGTGTTTGTATGTGGCTATGGGGCAGTGTGTGGCTATGGGTGCAGTGTTTATGCTGCTATGGGCAGTGTGTCTGTGTCTGGCTATGGAGCGTGTGTGTGTGTGTGTGTGTGTGTGTGAAATTGCATGCAATTGAGGTACCAAGACCACCGATCACCCAACCCCTCCTCCTCAGACCCACCCAGCAACCCCTTCCTGCATTGCACCCGCCTGGCGAACCCCCTGCTCTGCAGACTGATATCTTGCTTAGGGCCCCATGAGGTCTAAATCCAGTGCTAATCTCCAGAGACAGTTCTCTTCCTCCCTTCCCAGCACCTGTTTGACAGACATAAGGCAGTGACAGGCACTTCAGTCTTTAGCACAGCACCCACCACCCTCTCTCCTACCCTCGACTACTACTGTGGGCATTATGTGAATAAGTGGCACTACTACTGTGTGCATTATGTGTAAGGAGCACTACTACTGGGAACATTGGGGGTAATTCCAAGTTGATCGCAGCAGGATTTTTGATAGCAACTGGGCAAAACCATATGCACTGCAGGGGAGGCAGATATAACATGTGCAGAGAGAGTTAGATTTGGGTGTGGTGTATTCAATCTGCAATCTAATTTGCAGTGTAAAAATAAAGCAGCCAGTATTTACCCTGCACAGAAATAAAATAACCCACCCAAATCTAACTCTTTCTGCACATGTTATATCTGCCTCCCCTGCAGTGCACATGGTTTTGCCCAGTTGCTATCAAAAATCCTGCTGCGATCAACTTGGAATTACCCCCATTATCTGTATATGGAGCACTACTACTGTGGGCATTATGGGGGAATTCAAATGTTTGAAAAGTCAGTTGGGTGTCTGTTTTTTCCTGTCTATTACTGAGTTTTCAAACAATTGAATATCCCCCTATGTGTATAAGTGGCACTACTGTGGGCATTATGTGTATAAGCATCACTACTACTGGCAGTGGCGTAACTACTGCCCCCGCAGTCCTCGCGGTGGCTTGGGGGCGAGGGGCTGCGGGGGCGCCACTGATTTACAGCAGACTGACATGCGGACGAGCGTCCGCATGTCAGTCTGCAGTCTCCTTCCCTCCGCCGCTTTTTGGAGGGACACGGAGGGCACACAGCGCGCCTCCCTGTGTCCCTCCTGCTGCATCATCTCCGGCGGCCGCGGGTCTAATAGGGGGAAGTGCCGTCAGTGAGCTCTAATTGGCTCACGATCCGGCACTTCCCCCTATTTGACCCGTGGCCGCCGGAGATGATGCAGCAGGAGGGACACAGGAGAGACGAGCTGTGCCCTCCGTGTCCCTCCAAAAAGCGACGGCGGGGGGGTAAATATCTGGCACTGGGGGCATATATGGCACGGGGGAGGGAGGAATATCTGGCACTGGGGCATTTCTGGCACTGGGGGGAATATCTGGCACTGGGGGCATATCTGGCACTGGGGGGGGGATATCTGGCACTGGGGCATATATGGCACTGGGGGGGAATATCTGGCACTGGGGGCATATATGGCACTGGGGGGGGATATCTGGCACTGGGGGCATATATGGCACGGGGGGCATATATGGCACTGGGGGGGCATATATGGCACGGGGGGCATATCTGGCACTGGGGGGAATATCTGGCACTGGGGGCATATATGGCACGGGGGGCATATATGGCACTGGGGGGAATATCTGGCACTGGGGGCATATATGGCACTGGGGGGGATATCTGGCACTGGGGCATATATGGCACTAGGGGGAATATCTGGCACTGGGGGGGGGATATCTGGCACTGGGGCATATATGGCACTGGGGGGAATATTTGGCACTGGGGGGAATATCTGGCACTGGGGGGGGATATCTGGCACTGGGGCATATATGGCACTGGGGGGGAATATCTGGCACTGGGGGCATATATGGCACTGGGG
Source organism: Pseudophryne corroboree (assembly GCF_028390025.1). NCBI lineage: Eukaryota > Metazoa > Chordata > Amphibia > Anura > Myobatrachidae > Pseudophryne > Pseudophryne corroboree. The sequence continues at coordinate 90,342,397 of NC_086449.1, read as the reverse complement.
GGGAATATCTGGCACTGGGGGCATATATGGCACTGGGGGGGATATATGGCACTGGGGGCATATATGGCACGGGGGGAATATCTGGCACTGGGGGGGGAATATCTGGCACTGGGGGCATATATGGCATGGGGGGAATATCTGGCACTGGGGGGGAATATCTGGCACTGGGGGGGTATATGTGTACCTGGCACATGGGGGGACGACTATATTTGGCACTGGGGCATGTAAGTACCTGGCACCGTGGGGGAATATCTGGCACTGGGGACATATGTGGCACTGGGAGCACAGCCCTAGCAACAAGGACTACCTCCTAGCAACGAGCATGACACCCAGTGCATGAAACACCTGGCAACGAGCATGACACTCAGTGCATGAAACACCTGGCAACGAGCATGACACCCAGTGCATGAAACCCCTGGCAACGAGCATGACACCCTGAGCATGAAAACCCCTGGCACCGTGCATGGAACCAAGAGCATGAAACCCCTGGCAACGAGCATGACACCCAGTGCATGAAACCCCTGACAACGAGCAGGTAATTGAAAAGTAATTAGAAGCCTAACTGTAGGACTTAATGTGTAATGGGCATTACGGTGTGTGGCATAATGTATCACGGACATTGCGGTGTGTGTCATAATGTGTCACAGGCATTACGGTGTATGGTATACTATATCGCGGGCATTGTGATATGTGGTATAATGTCTCAGGGTCATTGCAGTGTGTGGCATAATGTATCACGGACATTGCGGTGTGTTTCATAATGTGTCAGGCATTACGGTGTGTGGTTTACTATATCACGGGCATTGTGGTATGTGGTATAATGTCTCAGGGTCATTGCAGTGTGGCATAATACATAACGGGCATTGCGATGTGTGGCATAGGGTATAACGGGCAGGGCATTGCGGTATGTGTCACAGGCATTACGGTGTATGGTATACTATATCACAGGCATTGTGCTATAATGTCTCAAGGTCATTGCAGTGTGTGGCATAATGTGTCACAGGCATTGTATGTGCTATAATGTATCGGGCATTGCAGTGTGTGGCATAATGTATCACGGACATTGCGGTGTGTGTCATAATGTGTCACAGACATTGTATGTGCTATAATGTATCAGGGGAATTGCAGTGTGTAGCATAATGTATAACGGGCATTGCGATTCCTGTCATAATGTGTCACAGGCATTACGGTGTGTGGCATAATGTGTCACAGACATTACGGTGTGTGGCATAATGTGTCGGGGGCATTACAGTGTGTGCATATTGTGTCGTGCATTATTGTGTGCGGCATAATGTCTAAGGGCCATTGCAGTATGTGGCATAATGTATACTGGGCATTACTATAAGGAGGAAAAATGACAAATAATGTAAGGGGCATGAATCAGGATTATTTTTCTTTCCTGTGGTGGCCAACGCATGGGCGTGCAGGTTGCAAAACTGGGGTATAAGGTAGTCTTTTCCTGCAATGCCACGCCCCTTTATGCGAAACCACGCCCACTCCAACAAAACCACGCCCTTTTTTTGGCGCGCGCTCCTTCGGCGCGCGCATGTTTATCCCTTTCTTGCTCCCAATTATGGAGCATGAGGGGGGGGGGGGGGGGCGCCGAAGAATTTTTTGGCTTGGGGGAGAAAAATTTCTAGTTACGCCACTGACTACTGGGGCATTATGTGTATAAGCAGCACTACTACCGTGGGCATTATGTGTATGGGCACTACTACTGTGGACATTATGTGTATAAAGGGCACTACTGTGGGCATTGTGTATAAGGGATACTACTGTGTAGTGTAACGGGAATAAGGAGCACTGCTGTGTGACGTAACGTGAATATGGACACCACTATGTGGTGTAATCTGAATCAGAGACACTACATGTAATGTGAATAAGATTGTGCTACTGTGTGGTGTAATTTGATTTGGGAGAACTACTGTATTGTGTGAGCCATGCCCCTTGCTTGTGAGACCACACCCCTTTCTACAGAAAGGCACACGCTCTCCCCTTATTAAATATATGAGAGAGGGCGCAAATTTATAGTTTTCAGGGGGTTGCCAAACACACTATCACTGGCCCTGGCTGCAGGGACAGACTCCCACGGTGCTAATAATATGACAGATGGCTCCGTTCTGTGTGCCTCTGAGTTTTACACAGCACTTATATGGCGGGCATTGCTTGGACATGACTAGTAGAATACCGGTCAAGAGACAAGCTGACTAGGTATGCCATGTACTTGCATCAATGATGACGGAAGCGGCACCACTTGATCAGGATGGCAACATGTGGAGACAGAGACTGCAAGGAGTGAAGTAAAGGATGAAGCTAGAGACTGAAGGGGGATGTCACTGCACACAGGGCCCACAGGTGTGGAGTGTCAGCCAGGCCCCAGCAATGAATCACGTAGGCCCAGCCGAGGCTCCTGTCAGGTGGCCGAGGCCAGCACTGCCCCTTCCGTCCTGCAGGGTCCCATACGTGGAATAATACTATATATGTTATCATATGTCATATGTCTCCCATGGCCACACGCCGTGGCCTTGTCTCCTTTATCTGTGGCCATGCCCCCTGTACTGGTTTTTAACTGTGAAATGTCGGAGGGTATGCTAGTTACACCACTGAGTGCCCTTAATATACATCTTTTAAACCCCTTTATGTGGTTTTTGGATAGCTGTGTAACCCGCTGCATGATTACTTTTGTTTTATGGACTCATCCATTCCCTTTTATTGTGTTTTAGTGAATTTTAGCTTTGTCATTCAGGTTGCTTAAGCTATGTGATACAGTAATGTAGTTTAGGTTATTGACCTCTAGGGTGCACCAGTGCCTTACTGTTGTACAACAGCCTACATTCAGCTTGCTCAGCATTAAGTATGGCGCTGCATCTTCCGCTTCACACAGTCAAAAGGAAAAACATAATAATAAAAACTGTACCAGTTTAAATTATATGTCCACAGTGGACTTTAAGTTCTAAATGATACTTATTAAACTTAGATTTTGCAAAATGCGTCTGTTTATTAGGGGTGTAGTATGAATGGCCGGCGGTCGGGATCCCGGCCGCCAGCATGCCGGCAGCTGGGCGAGCGCAAATGAGCCCCTTGCGGGCTCGCTGCACTCACCACGCTGTTTATTCTCCATCCAGGGGGGTCGTGGATCCCCAAGAGGGACAATAGTTGTCCGTATGCCGGGTGTCGGGATTCCGGCGCTGGTATACTGAGCGCCGGGATCCCAACAGCCGGCATACTGAATACCACCCATTTATCAGTTGGTTGGACCGTCAATACACAGAAGTCCTTTAGCTACGTTCCTGGCCAATGTTTTTTCCAAAAACGCTCGGCTTTTGTTTATATTTTTTTTTAAAGATTAAATTAGGTTAAAACATAAAATTTACCCAATCCGATTATATTTAAACAACAAAAATTAAAACACAGTATACAATTTAATAGCAATAGTTGTGGATACTGTGCAGGTGTGTATGTAGATGTCTGAGTACCCCTGGCAAAGTAAAGGACTGGTGCCCCCCCCCCCCCCATATTTGAAATCGGGAAGGCTTGTGTGCCAAAAAAGGGGCGTGGACACTCAATAGTACCCCAATTCAAATTACACCACAGTAGTGTGCCTTACTCACATGCAGTGCCAGATACACATAATGCCTCTGAGTATAGTGCCAGATACAAATATGCCGCCACACTGCCAGATACACATGACACCACCGAGCCAGACACTCGTATGCACCCCCACAGTGCCGGATACTCATATGCCCCCACAGTGCCGGATACTCGTATGCCCCCACAGTGCCGGACACTCGTATGCCCCCACAGCGTCAGATACACATATGCCCCCACAGTGCCAGAGACACATATGCCCCCACAGTGCCAGACACACATATGCCCCCATGTTGATTTTACTATTAAAGGCAGCACTTTTAGGTAGATTCACTTTTAGAGGAGACAGCTATCCCCCCACCCCTGTGTAGTTCCTCAACATCAGGGATGCCCATTAATGATCAAAGAATGCAGCAGCCACTGTAATTGGTGCCGGGGACCAGCACCACACCACAATACAGACAAGAAACTCTACATAAACTACACCTCCCAGCAGCCGCTGCTGCATACTATGATCATTACTGGGCATCCCTGCTGGTGAGGAACTATACGGGGTGGGGGGATAGCTGCTGCCTCTAAAAGTGAATCTACCTACTGCCCGCAGGTGGCACCTCTGAATGGCGCCCCTCCTCGGCTGGCGCCTCTGGCGAGTGCCATCCTGGCCAATAGGAAGATACACCCCTGATACTGTGCATGAACTAGAACTTTAAACACCTTTAAACTATTTAACCATCCCAAATTGACGGCCCCATATTGAAATGAATGATTGCTACGGAATCACCAGAATCAAAAGGACACATAGAGCCAGAAATATAAAAAAATCAATTTTCATAAAAAACGAAGGCGTGTCCAAGCGTTTTTAGGGAGGGCCTCTGAAATCAGCAATGAGCACTTCCAAGCTCTTGTGTCACAAGGATTGTGGATGACCTTGCCTGGCGCAGATAGGAAAAATCTTCGATGTTCCGGTAATTACGTATGGTTCTGCAATCAGCCACATATTGCAATGCAATGGGCATTTTTTCTCAGTTTCTGGGTGGCAGCTATTTGATTGCAGTAGCTGCTTTTAGCAGAAATGGCAATCCTTACTGAATAAGGTCCTATATCCACAAAATAATTGAACATTGCAACTCGCGGCTTCACATTTCTTCTCTGGCCTCCAGGTATATACTGGGGTGGGCTGAGGGCTGCTGGATGTACATTTCCACTCTGCGGCCACCGGATATACACTGAGGGGCTGAGGGCTGCTGGATGTACATTTCCACTCTGCAGCCACCGGGTATACACTGGGGGGCTGAGGGCTGCTGGATGTACATTTCCACTCTGCGGCCACCGGATATACACTGGGGTGCTGAGGGCTGCTGGATGTACATTTCCACTCTGCGGCCAATGAGTATATACTGGGGGGCTGAGGGCTGCTGGATGTACATTTCCACTCTGCAGCCACCGGGTATACACTGGGGGGCTGAGGGCTGCTGGATGTGCATTTCCACTCTGCGGCCACCGGATATACACTGAGGGGCTGAGGGCTTCTGGATGTACATTTCCACTCTGCAGCCACCGGGTATACACTGGGGTGCCGAGGGCTGCTGGATGTACATTTCCACTCTGCGGCCAATGGGTATATACTGGGGGGCTGAGGGCTGCTGGATGTACATTTCCACTCTGCGGCCACCGGATATACACTGAGGGGCTGAGGGCTGCTGGATGTACATTTCCACTCTGCGGCCACCGGATATACACTGGGGGGCTGAGGGCTGCTGGATGTTCATTTCCACTCTGCGGCCAATGGGTATATACTGGGGGGCTGAGGGCTGCTGGATGTACATTTCCACTCTGCGGCCACCGGATATACACTGAGGGGCTGAGGGCTGCTGGATGTACATTTCCACTCTGCGGCCACCGGATATACACTGAGGGGCTGAGGGCTGCTGGATGTACATTTCCACTCTGCGGCCACCGGATATACACTGAGGGGCTGAGGGCTGCTGGATGTACATTTCCACTCTGCGGCCACCGGATATACACTGGGGTGCTGAGGGCTGCTGGATGTACATTTCCACTCTGCGGCCAATGGGTTTATACTGGGGGGCTGAGGGCTGCTGGATGTACATTTCCACTCTGCAGCCACCGGGTAAACACTGGGGGGCTGAGGGCTGCTGGATGTACATTTCCACTCTGCGGCCACCGGATATACACTGAGGGGCTGAGGGCTTCTGGATGTACATTTCCACTCTGCAGCCACCGGGTATACACTGGGGTGCTGAGGGCTGCTGGATGTACATTTCCACTCTGCGGCCAATGGGTATATACTGGGGGGCTGAGGGCTGCTAGATGTACATTTCCACTCTGCGGCCACCGGATATACACTGAGGGGCTGAGCGCTGCTGGATGTACATTTCCACTCTGCGGCCACCGGATATACACTGGGGGGCTGAGGGCTGCTGGATGTACATTTCCACTCTGAGGCCACCGGATATACACTGGGGGGCTGAGGGCTGCTGGATGTACATTTCCACTCTGCGGCCAATGGGTATATACTGGGGGGCTGAGGGCTGCTGGATGTACATTTCCACTCTGCGGCCACCGGATATACACTGAGGGGCTGAGGGCTGCTGGATGTACATTTCCACTCTGCGGCCACCGGATATACACTGAGGGGCTGAGGGCTGCTGGATGTACATTTCCACTCTGCGGCCAATGGGTATATACTGGGGGGCTGAGTGCTGCTGGATGTTCATTTCCACTCTGCAGCCACCGGATATACACTGGGGGGCTGAGGGCTGCTGGATGTACATTTCCACTCTGCAGCCACCGGATATACACTGAGGGGCTGAGGGCTGCTGGATGTACATTTCCACTCTGCGGCCAATGGGTATATACTGGGGGGCTGAGGGCTGCTGGATGTACATTTCCACTCTGCAGCCACCGGGTATACACTGGGGGGCTGAGGGCTGCTGGGTGTACATTTCCACTCTGCGGCCACCGGATATACACTGAGGGGCTGAGGGCTTCTGGATGTACATTTCCACTCTGCGGCCACCGGATATACACTGGGGTGCTGAGGGCTGCAGGATATACATTTCCACTCTGCAGCCACCGGATATACACTGGGGTGCTGAAGGCTGCTGGATGTACATTTCCACTCTGCGGCCAATGGGTATATACTGGGGGGCTGAGAGCTGCTGGATGTACATTTCCACTCTGCAGCCACCGGGTATACACTGGGGGGCTGAGGGCTGCTGGATGTACATTTCCACTCTGCGGCCACCGGATATACACTGAGGAGCTGAGGGCTTCTGGATGTACATTTCCACTCTGCAGCCACCGGGTATACACTGGGGTGCTGAGGGCAGCTGGATGCACATTTCCACTCTGCGGCCAATGGGTATATACTGGGGGGCTGAGGGCTGCTGGATGTAAATTTCCACTCTGCGGCCACCGGATATACACTGAGGGGCTGAGAGCTGCTGGATGTACATTTCCACTCTGCGGCCACCGGATATACACTGGGGGGCTGAGGGCTGCTGGATGTACATTTCCACTCTGCGGCCAATGGGTATATACTGGGGGGCTGAGGGCTGCTGGATGTACATTTCCACTCTGCAGCCACCGGGTATACACTGGGGGGCTGAGGGCTGCTGGATGTACATTTCCACTCTGCAGCCACCGGATATACACTGAGGGGCTGAGGGCTGCTGGATGTACATTTCCACTCTGCGGCCAATGGGTATATACTGGGGGGCTGAGTGCTGCTGGATGTACATTTCCACTCTGCGGCCAATGGGTATATACTGGGGGGCTGAGGGCTGCTGGATGTACATTTCCACTCTGCAGCCACCGGATATACACTGAGGGGCTGAGGGCTTCTGGATGTACATTTCCACTCTGCAGCCACCGGATATACACTGGGGGGCTGAGGGCTGCTGGATGTATATTTCCACTCTGCGGCTACCGGATATACACTGAGGGGCTGAGGGCTTCTGGATGTACATTTCCACTCTGCAGCTACCGGGTATACACTGGGATGGGCTGAGGGCCGCTGGATGTAAATTTCCACTCCGCGGCTGCCGGGTATACACTGGGGGGCTGAGGGCTGCTGGATGTACATTTCCACTCTGCGGCCACCAGGTATACACTGGGGGGTACAGGGCTGCTGGATGTACATTTCCAGTCTGCTGCCACCGGATATACACTGGAGGGTACAGGGCTGCTGGATGTACATTTCCAGTCTGCGGCCACCGGATATACACTGGGGTTGGAAATGGTAGGTCAGCGCGCTCTGTGGGGATCGGATGGGACAGGGGTGGTGAGGATAGGATGGGGGATCTATATGTGCTATGGGGATGAACGTATTGTGTCTATTGAGTTTTGCTGATGTGCATAACTATAAACCTTAGACCATGGATTTGGTTTTATGATTTTATTTGATGTACAATTGCAATATGTTGGACCCTCTTCAGGTGTGTCTTGCAGACTACCCTTTCTGTGTGTACCTTCCTTAATGGTACACTAGTGTTAGGGCCCTTTATATACTGTGTCCATATGCCACTTTCAGGTGTGTCTTGCAGACTACCCTTTGTTGGTATACCTTCCTAATGGTATACCTTCTCAGAGAACCCCTGCCGGGGTTAATGTCAGGTATACCTTAATTAGGTTACCTTTACCATAGGTGTAGCAAGCCTATGTGATTCTGGTGGATTTGTTCATGTATGTCTCTAGTGTGACAGTTTGCGGCGTCCCGCCTGTCACACTGTATCATATGTCCTTATCTGTGGGTGGCGGATGCGGGGCTGTGAGATCTCACTTACCGCCGGGGGCGAGACTGACCGTCTGCCGCCGGTGTCTGCAGTCCGTGTCCGCTTTCCTTGTTTCCTCGGTGTGTCCTAGCAGAGGCGCCGGTCTCCGTCTCTGCAGTCGGCGCCGCTTCTCTCTGCTCCTTCCGTGTTCTCGTTTGTTTCTCCCTTGTGCTGGCGTCACGCGTCACGTGTGTTGTCACGTGAGCGGGCAATAGGGCTCCGGGTCTGTGTCTCTCACTTTCTCCAGCCGGAGAAAGGAGTATATCGGCGTGCAGTGGTGTTTTTGGTGTGTATCTCAGGTCTCCAACGCGTTTCAGCTTAACAGCCTTTTTCTAGGATTACCTTCCTGCTATTGTGGATGTCATTTAAACTGCTGTTTGGATCATGATTGGTTGATTTAATTCACGCCCATTTATTCGATTGGTTCCTTCTCCTGTTAACATTGTCAATCACTGTTCTAGTTCATGTGTCTTTATTGATCTGTGAGGATTCAGAATGATGTATGCAAAACTGCGGATATATGTTGGTGTGAATCTCGTTATTGATTATGAATTACATATCACAATGAAGTATTTGTTTTCTGTGATGTGTTAGATTATGAGCCATAAATAAATATTCGGTGACGATGTCTGGGTTTGTGTATATCTTCCTAATGAGTATGATGATGTATATATCTGTATCTCCATTTGTGTCTATGTGTCCCTGTCATATTTATGTTGTACAGGTGTGTATTTAGAGCTTTCCATGTTTATGAGTCTGCATGTGTGTCTGTGAAGAATTTTTTGTTCCTTTGCCCGCAATATTCTGCGTGGGTGTTTATTGTATATTTGATTGGTTACATTAATGTGGGTGGATATATCATTCTTTATTGTGTCAGTTGCGTCTATTCTGGTGTTCACTCTGTCTCCTTATGGATATTCTTTCATCCTGATGAGTGGTATGGGTGCCAGCTGATGTTGTTCATAGTGTGCTATTTATATAGCAGAGGTGATGTTGTATTCTATGTTGAGTCCTTTCGGTGTGAGGGTCTTTAGGGTGAAAATCCATTTTAGTTCTTCTTTGTTGATCTTTTTGAGGTAGTCTCCTCCTCGCCAGTTCTTGTGTATTAGCTGTATTGCCATAAATTGCATCTGGGTGGGGTCTTGCATGTGTTTCTCCTTGAAATGTTGTGAGACACTATGTTTCTCATATCCTTTTTTTATGGTAAGTATGTGTTCTGATATTCTGACCTTCAGTGCCCTGATGGTCCTTCCAATGTATTGGAGACCGCATGGACATGAAATGAGGTATATTACCCCTTTCGTGTGGCATGAGATCTCATCCCTCACTGTATATGTCTTTCCTGTAATGTTGGATGTAAATTGTAAACTGCTTTTGGTTGTTCTTGTGCTTGTGGTTCTGCAGCCTATACATGAGCCACAGTGGTGGAATCCCTGCCTTTTGGTGGTGCCATCTATTTTGGTCTGATGGATCTCTGTCGGTGGAATGTGGTTGTGTACCAATTTCTGTCTCAGGTCGGGGGCCTTTCTATACACTACTTTCGGTTGTTTCGGTAGTATTTGTGCTAGTGTCTCATCTTGCATTAGAATATCCCAGTGTTTTTTGATGCTTTGTTTGATCTTCCCGGCTGCAGTGTTATATTGTGTTATGAAGTATATGTCTTTCTCATGTTGAGCTTGGTTTTTATTTTTGTATGTTAAAAGTGTGTCTCTGTCTGTTTCTTCCAGTTTCTGATATGCCTTATCCACCGTCTCTTTGTCATATCTTTTGTGTGAGAATTTTTGCTTTAATTCCTGTCCCTGCTCTCTGTAGTCCTCTATTTGTGTGCAATTCCTCCTCAACCTTGTAAATTGCCCTGTGGGGATGCTTTTGAGCCAGTTTGGATGATGACTGCTTGTGGATAAGATGTAACTATTCACGTCCACTTGCTTGTGGTGTGTGCGTGTTTCTATCTTATTGTTGGTAATCCGAATCTCTAAATCTAGGAAGACTACCTTTTCTTTACTGTGGATGGTTGTAAATTGTAGGTTTCTGTCATTGTCATTGATATAGAGTATGAATTCTTGCAATTCTCTCTCTGTTCCTTTCCAAATGAATAATATGTCGTCTATATATCGTTGCCAGAGGACCAGGTTTGCCCCGAAGCCATGCCCCTGCCATATGTGGTCTTCCTCCCACTTGCTCATGAACAGGTTAGCATAGCTCGGAGCAAACCTGGTCCCCATAGCTGTCCCTGTACATTGTTTGTAGTAGCTGTTGTTGAACCATGTGTAGTTATGGTCTAAGATGAATGTGATGGCCTTAAGAATGAAATCTGTCTGTTCTGTTTGAAGTGTTTCGTCCTGTTGTAAGAAATGTTTTGAGCTTTCAATACCTTGTGTGTGTTTTATCACTGTATATAAGGATGTTACATCACTGGTTACTAAAAACATGTCTTCTGCCCATGTTGTCTCTTGCAATATTTGAAGAGTGTGTGTGGTATCCCTGAGATATGATTTTTGTTTGGTTACATGTTGTTGTAGAAAGAAATCTATGTATCGGGATAGGTTTGAGGTGAGTGAATCAATGCCTGAAATGATGGGCCTGCCTGGTGGGTTTGTTGTGTCTTTATGGATTTTGGGAAGATAATAGAATACTGGTATGACTGGATTGGTGGGAGTGAGGAATTCAAATTCCTTCTTGTTGATGATCCCTAATGATAAACCTTCGTTTAGGAGAATTTGAAGTTCCCGTTTATATTCCTGTGTGGGGTCCCCTGTTAGTTGAGTGTAAACCTGTTTGTCTTCTAGGAGGCGTTTGGATTCTTGCATTTATGCAGATTTGTCAAGTAGTACTATTCCTCCCCCTTTGTCTGCCGGTTTTATGATAATGGTCTTGGTGTTTTTGAGTTCCTCTAGTGCTTGAATTTCCCCCTTAGTCAGATTTTTTTGTTTGTTGTATGTCGTCTCAATATTGTCTAGGTCATTAATTACTAATTGTTCGATTGTGTTTATTATGTGTCCTTTTAAGTGCTGTGGGTAAAAGGTAGACGGTGGTTTGTAATTCGTGTGTTTATGATCTGTTGTGCTGTCTTGTGGTTTGTGTTGTAGATTGGTTTGTGCAAAATATTTTTTGAGGGTTATTTTTCTGGTGAAAGCCTGTATGTCTAGGTATGTCTCGAATTTGTTCATCTTTTTGGTAGGTGCGAACTTGAGTCCCTTATTGAGTAATGTTTTGTGTTGTTCCTCTATTTTGAAACTGCTTAGGTTGAATATTCCTTCTGATTGTCCTGCTCCACTTGTGGTGGGGTTGTTTTTGTTTTTTTGGCCTCCCCTGCATACACTGGGGTTACAGGGCTGCTGGATGTACATTTCCTCTCTGCAGCTGCTGGGTATACACTGGGATGGGCTGAGGGCTGCTGGATGTACATTTCCACTCTGCGGCCACCGGATATACACTGGGGTGCTGAGGGCTGCTGGATGTACATTTCCACTCTGCGGCCAATGGGTATATACTGGGGGGCTGAGGGCTGCTGGATGTACATTTACACTCTGCAGCCACCGGGTGTACACTGGGGGGCTGAGGGCTGCTGGATGTACATTTCCACTCTGCGGCCACCGGATATACACTGAGGGGCTGAGGGCTTCTGGATGTACATTTCCACTCTGCAGCCACCGGGTATACACTGGGGTGCTGAGGGCTGCTGGATGTACATTTCCACTCTGCGGCCAATGGGTATATACTGGGGGGCTGAGGGCTGCTGGATGTACATTTCTACTCTGCGGCCACCGGAAATACACTGAGGGGCTGAGGGCTGCTGGATGTACATTTCCACTCTGCGGCCATCGGATATACACTGGGGGGCTGAGGGCTGCTGGATGTACATTTCCACTCTGCGGCCAATGGGTATATACTGGGGGGCTGAGGGCTGCTGGATGTACATTTCCACTCTGCAGCCACCGGGTATACACTGGGGGGCTGAGGGCTGCTGGATGTACATTTCCACTCTGCAGCCACCGGATATACACTGAGGGGCTGAGGGCTGCTGGATGTACATTTCCACTCTGCGGCCAATGGGTATATACTGGGGGGCTGAGGGCTGCTGGATGTACATTTCCACTCCGCGGCCACCGGATATACACTGAGGGGCTGAGGGCTGCTGGATGTACATTTCCACTCTGCGGCCACCGGATATACACTGAGGGGCTGAGGGCTGCTGGATGTACATTTCCACTCTGCGGCCAATGGGTATATACTGGGGGGCTGAGGGCTGCTGGATGTACATTTCCACTCTGCAGCCACCGGGTATACACTCGGGGGCTGAGGGCTGCTGGATGTAAATTTCCACTCTGCGGCTGCCGGATATACACTGAGGGGCTGAGGGCTTCTGGATGTACATTTCCACTCTGCAGCCACCGGGTATACACTGGGATGGGCTGAGGGCTGCTGGATGTACATTTCCACTCTGCGGCTGCCGGGTATACACTGGGGGGGCTGAGGGCTGCTGGATGTACATTTCCACTCTGCGGCCACCAGGTATACACTGGGGGGTACAGGGCTGCTGGATGTACATTTCCAGTCTGCGGCCACCGAATATACACTGGAGGGTACAGGGCTGCTGGATGTACATTTCCAGTCTGCGGCCACCGGATATACACTGAGGGTACAGGGCTGCTGGATGTACATTTCCTCTCTGCAGCTGCTGGGTATACACTGGGATGGACTGAGGGCTGCTGGATGTACATTTCCACTCTGCGGCAACCGGATATACACTGGGGTGCTGAGGGCTGCTGGATGTACATTTCCACTCTGCGGCCAATGGGTATATACTGGGGGGCTGAGGGCTGCAGGATGTACATTTCCACTCTGCAGCCACCGGGTATACACTGGGGGGCTGAGGGCTGCTTGATGTACATTTCCACTCTGCGGCCACCGGATATACACTGAGGGCCTGAGGGCTTCTGGATGTACATTTCCACTCTGCAGCCACCGGGTATAAACTGGGGGGCTGAGGGCTGCTGGATGTACATTTCCACTCTGCGGCCAATGGGTATACACTGGGGGGCTGAGGGCTGCTGGATGTACATTTCCACTCTGCGGCCACCAGGTACAGGGCTGCTGGATGTAAATTTCCAGTCTGCGGCCACCGGATATACACTGAGGGGCTGAGGGCTGCTGGATGTACATTTCCACTCTGCAGCCAATGGGTATATACTGGGGGGCTGAGGGCTGCTGGATGTACATTATCACTCTGCAGCCACCGGGTATACACTGGGGGGCTGAGGGCTGCTGGATGTACATTTCCACTCTGCGGCCACCGGATATACACTGAGGGGCTGAGGGCTTCTGGATGTACATTTCCACTCTGCAGCCACCGGGTATACACTGGGATGGGCTGAGGGCTGCTGGATGTACATTTCCACTCTGCGGCTGCCGGGTATACACTGGGGGGCTGAGGGCTGCTGGATGTACATTTCCACTCCGCGGCCACCGGATATACACTGAGGGGCTGAGGGCTGCTGGATGTACATTTCCACTCTGCGGCCACCGGATATACACTGAGGGGCTGAGGGCTGCTGGATGTACATTTCCACTCTGCGGCCAATGGGTATATACTGGGGGGCTGAGGGCTGCTGGATGTACATTTCCACTCTGCAGCCACCGGGTATACACTCGGGGGCTGAGGGCTGCTGGATGTAAATTTCCACTCTGCGGCTGCCGGATATACACTGAGGGGCTGAGGGCTTCTGGATGTACATTTCCACTCTGCAGCCACCGGGTATACACTGGGATGGGCTGAGGGCTGCTGGATGTACATTTCCACTCTGCGGCTGCCGGGTATACACTGGGGGGGCTGAGGGCTGCTGGATGTACATTTCCACTCTGCGGCCACCAGGTATACACTGGGGGGTACAGGGCTGCTGGATGTACATTTCCAGTCTGCGGCCACCGAATATACACTGGAGGGTACAGGGCTGCTGGATGTACATTTCCAGTCTGCGGCCACCGGATATACACTGAGGGTACAGGGCTGCTGGATGTACATTTCCTCTCTGCAGCTGCTGGGTATACACTGGGATGGACTGAGGGCTGCTGGATGTACATTTCCACTCTGCGGCAACCGGATATACACTGGGGTGCTGAGGGCTGCTGGATGTACATTTCCACTCTGCGGCCAATGGGTATATACTGGGGGGCTGAGGGCTGCAGGATGTACATTTCCACTCTGCAGCCACCGGGTATACACTGGGGGGCTGAGGGCTGCTTGATGTACATTTCCACTCTGCGGCCACCGGATATACACTGAGGGCCTGAGGGCTTCTGGATGTACATTTCCACTCTGCAGCCACCGGGTATAAACTGGGGGGCTGAGGGCTGCTGGATGTACATTTCCACTCTGCGGCCAATGGGTATACACTGGGGGGCTGAGGGCTGCTGGATGTACATTTCCACTCTGCGGCCACCAGGTACAGGGCTGCTGGATGTAAATTTCCAGTCTGCGGCCACCGGATATACACTGAGGGGCTGAGGGCTGCTGGATGTACATTTCCACTCTGCAGCCAATGGGTATATACTGGGGGGCTGAGGGCTGCTGGATGTACATTATCACTCTGCAGCCACCGGGTATACACTGGGGGGCTGAGGGCTGCTGGATGTACATTTCCACTCTGCGGCCACCGGATATACACTGAGGGGCTGAGGGCTTCTGGATGTACATTTCCACTCTGCAGCCACCGGGTATACACTGGGATGGGCTGAGGGCTGCTGGATGTACATTTCCACTCTGCGGCTGCCGGGTATACACTGGGGGGCTGAGGGCTGCTGGATGTACATTTCCACTCTGCGGCCACCAGGTACAGGGCTGCTGGATGTAAATTTCCAGTCTGCGGCCACCGGATATACACTGGAGGGTACAGGGCTGCTGGATGTACATTTCCAGTCTGCGGCCACCGGATATACACTGGGGGTACAGGGCTGCTGGATGTACATTTCCTCTCTGCAGCTGCTGGGTATACACTGGGGTGGACTGAGGGCTGCTGGATGTACATTTCCACTCTGCGGCAACCGGATATACACTGGGGTGCTGAGGGCTGCTGGATGTACATTTCCACTCTGCGGCCAATGGGTATATACTGGGGGGCTGAGGGCTGCTGGATGTACATTTCCACTCTGCAGCCACCAGGTATACACTGGGGGGCTGAGGGCTGCTGGATGTACATTTCCACTCTGCGGCCACCGGATATACACTGTGGGGAACAGGGCTGCTGGATGTACATTTCCACTCTGCGGCCACTCGGTATACACTGGGAGCTGAGGGCTGCTGGATGTACATTTCCACTCTGCGGCCACTGGGTATACACTGGGATGGGATGAGGGCTGCTGGATGTATATTTCCTCTCTGTGGCTGCTGAGTATACACTGGGGTGGGCTGAGGGCTGCTGGATGTACATTTCCACTCTGCGGCCACTGGGTATACACTGGGGGGCTAAAGGCTGCTGGATGTACATTTTCACTCTGTGGCTGCTGGGTATACACTGGGGGCACAGGACTGCTGGATGTACATTTCCACTCTGCAGCCACCGGATATACACTGAGGGGCTGAGGGCTGCTGGATGTACATTTCCACTCTGCGGCCAATGGGTATATACTGGGGGGCTGAGGGCTGCTGGATGTACATTTCCACTCCGCGGCCACCGGATATACACTGAGGGGCTGAGGGCTGCTGGATGTACATTTCCACTCTGCGGCCACCGGATATACACTGAGGGGCTGAGGGCTGCTGGATGTACATTTCCACTCTGCGGCCAATGGGTATATACTGGGGGGCTGAGGGCTGCTGGATGTACATTTCCACTCTGCAGCCACCGGGTATACACTCGGGGGCTGAGGGCTGCTGGATGTAAATTTCCACTCTGCGGCTGCCGGATATACACTGAGGGGCTGAGGGCTTCTGGATGTACATTTCCACTCTGCAGCCACCGGGTATACACTGGGATGGGCTGAGGGCTGCTGGATGTACATTTCCACTCTGCGGCTGCCGGGTATACACTGGGGGGGCTGAGGGCTGCTGGATGTACATTTCCACTCTGCGGCCACCAGGTATACACTGGGGGGTACAGGGCTGCTGGATGTACATTTCCAGTCTGCGGCCACCGAATATACACTGGAGGGTACAGGGCTGCTGGATGTACATTTCCAGTCTGCGGCCACCGGATATACACTGAGGGTACAGGGCTGCTGGATGTACATTTCCTCTCTGCAGCTGCTGGGTATACACTGGGATGGACTGAGGGCTGCTGGATGTACATTTCCACTCTGCGGCAACCGGATATACACTGGGGTGCTGAGGGCTGCTGGATGTACATTTCCACTCTGCGGCCAATGGGTATATACTGGGGGGCTGAGGGCTGCAGGATGTACATTTCCACTCTGCAGCCACCGGGTATACACTGGGGGGCTGAGGGCTGCTTGATGTACATTTCCACTCTGCGGCCACCGGATATACACTGAGGGCCTGAGGGCTTCTGGATGTACATTTCCACTCTGCAGCCACCGGGTATAAACTGGGGGGCTGAGGGCTGCTGGATGTACATTTCCACTCTGCGGCCAATGGGTATACACTGGGGGGCTGAGGGCTGCTGGATGTACATTTCCACTCTGCGGCCACCAGGTACAGGGCTGCTGGATGTAAATTTCCAGTCTGCGGCCACCGGATATACACTGAGGGGCTGAGGGCTGCTGGATGTACATTTCCACTCTGCAGCCAATGGGTATATACTGGGGGGCTGAGGGCTGCTGGATGTACATTTCCACTCTGCGGCCACCGGATATACACTGAGGGGCTGAGGGCTTCTGGATGTACATTTCCACTCTGCAGCCACCGGGTATACACTGGGATGGGCTGAGGGCTGCTGGATGTACATTTCCACTCTGCGGCTGCCGGGTATACACTGGGGGGCTGAGGGCTGCTGGATGTACATTTCCACTCTGCGGCCACCAGGTACAGGGCTGCTGGATGTAAATTTCCAGTCTGCGGCCACCGGATATACACTGGAGGGTACAGGGCTGCTGGATGTACATTTCCAGTCTGCGGCCACCGGATATACACTGGGGGTACAGGGCTGCTGGATGTACATTTCCTCTCTGCAGCTGCTGGGTATACACTGGGGTGGACTGAGGGCTGCTGGATGTACATTTCCACTCTGCGGCAACCGGATATACACTGGGGTGCTGAGGGCTGCTGGATGTACATTTCCACTCTGCGGCCAATGGGTATATACTGGGGGGCTGAGGGCTGCTGGATGTACATTTCCACTCTGCAGCCACCGGGTATACACTGGGGGGCTGAGGGCTGCTGGATGTACATTTCCACTCTGCGGCCACCGGATATACACTGTGGGGAACAGGGCTGCTGGATGTACATTTCCACTCTGCGGCCACTCGGTATACACTGGGAGCTGAGGGCTGCTGGATGTACATTTCCACTCTGCGGCCACTGGGTATACACTGGGATGGGCTGAGGGCTGCTGGATGTATATTTCCTCTCTGTGGCTGCTGAGTATACACTGGGGTGGGCTGAGGGCTGCTGGATGTACATTTCCACTCTGCGGCCACTGGGTATACACTGGGGGGCTAAAGGCTGCTGGATGTACATTTTCACTCTGTGGCTGCTGGGTATACACTGGGGGCACAGGGCTGCTGGATGTACATTTCCGCTCTGCGGCCACCAAGTATACAGTGGGGGGCTGAGGGCTGCTGGATGTACATTTCCTCTCTGCAGCTGCTGGGTATACACTGGGGTGGGCTGAGGGCTGCTGGATGTACATTTCCTCTCTGCAGCTGCTGGGTATACACTGGGGTGGGCTAAGGGCTGCTGGATGTACATTTCCTCTCTGCAGCCACCGGGTATACACTGGGGTGGGCTGAGGGCTGCTGGATGCACATTTCCCCGGCGGCTGCTCCTTTCTGCAGCCACTGGGTGGGTACTTCTATGTAGTACTGTATGTCACACTCAGTAGGTTGTCTACAGGAGGTCTACAAGGGTCTGGAATTGAAATTTAAGGACAGAATGGGAAAGTATATGCTCCAGTTTCATGGGGAGAGGTATCAAAACTTCCACAGAGGACAAGAGGAGAAGTTGCCCTTGGCCACCAATCAACTTTTAGATATAATTTTATACAATGTACTATAAATCTTAGCTCCCATAGCTCTGTACTTGTCCCCTTTAGAAGTTTTGATATCTCTATCCCACAAGGAGTTAGCTCCAGGTAAGTGAAGGTACGATGGTCTGAAAAGCTGGGAACCAGGGTAACACCTGGCCAGGGGAAACCAGGGAAAAAGGAAATATTGTTAAAATGTTAAGTAAATAATAAATAAATAAATAAATAAATAAATAAATAAATAGATAAAACATTGTGCCCCATTAGTGGGTGAACCTTAAAGCATCAGTTAGGGGCTTATTTATCACCATCCGCATCCAGGATGCGGATGACAGGTGATAAAATCGCCCAAACTCACACTGTGATAATTGATTACATCGCAGGGATGCATCTATTATCACATGCAGGGACAGAGCTTGCGGTCAAGCTCTGTCCCTGCGATGACACTCCGCAGCATCATCAGGGTATTTTTTGGAAAACATATACCAAAGTCCTGCTGCATATGCGCCTCCCCCGCCAACATCGTCTCTACCGCCGCCGCCCGGTCGACCCCCCCCCCCCCATCGCGACTACCTCCGCTAGCCGCGAACCCCCCGAAGAAGATCAATATACTCACCAGTCCATGGAGCCGGTCCGAGCTGCTTCTGCTGGGCTGCCCGGCGCCGGGTACTGTACGCTGTAGTGACGCCCGGTGCTGTAAAGTGTGCTGCCGCTTTGCAGCATCACTTTACTGCACCGGGGTCACATTGCAACACATGGGGACCCGGCGCCCAGCAGCAGTCACCGGAGCAGCGGACATCGGCTCCCTGGACAGGTGAGTACGTTTTTTTTTTTTTTTTTTTACTTTTTACACTGATCAGCTTGTATGTCCATCGGACACACATAGCTGATCACTCTGCCGGGTCCACGCTCAGCTTTCTCTGCCGCAGAGAAAGCTGGGCAAATGCCACATTATCGCAGTGCTGCCCTGTGAACTCGCCAGCCTGAGCTGGCGAGATGATCACAGGACACACTTCGGTATTTTAAATTTTTTTTTTTTTAGTAAATTTGGCCACATCACATTTCCCATTATAAGTATGGGGAATGCGATGTGGGTTACTAATAAAAAAGTGTAAAAAGGGTTTGGAGCAGTTTTTCATGAAAACTGCTCCAAATGCCCTTTAATACATTCAGGTGATACTAAAATTAGTGATGAGCACCGGAAATTTTTCGGGTTTTGTGTTTTGGGTTCGGTTCCGCGGCCGTGTTTTGGGTTCGAACGCGTTTTGGCAAAACCTCACCGAGTTTTTTTTGTCGGATTCGGGTGTGTTTTGGATTCGGGTGTTTTTTTCAAAAAACCCTAAAAAACAGCTTAAATCATAGAATTTGGGGGTCATTTTGATCCCAAAGTATTATTAACCTCAATAACCATAATTTCCACTCGTTTTCAGTCTATTCTGAACACCTCACACCTCACAATATTATTTTTAGTCCTAAAATTTGCACCGAGGTCGCTGGATGGCTAAGCTAAGCGACCCAAGTGGCCGACACAAACACCTGGCCCATCTAGGAGTGGCACTGCAGTGTCACGCAGGATGGCCCTTCCAAAAAACACTCCCCAAACAGCACATGACGCAAAGAAAAAAAGAGGCGCAATGAGGTAGCTGTGTGAGTAAGCTAAGCGACCCTAGTGGCCGACACAAACACCTGGCCCATCTAGGAGTGGCACTGCAGTGTCACGCAGGATGGCCCTTCGAAAAAACACTCCCCAAACAGCACATGACGCAAAGAAAAAAAGAGGCGCAATGAGGTAGCTGTGTGAGTAAGCTAAGCGACCCTAGTGGCCGACACAAACACCTGGCCCATCTAGGAGTGGCACTGCAGTGTCACGCAGGATGGCCCTTCCAAAAAACACCCCCCAAACAGCACATGACGCAAAGAAAAATGAAAGAAAAAAGAGGTGCAAGATGGAATTGTCCTTGGGCCCTCCCACCCACCCTTATGTTGTATATACAGGACATGCACACTTTAACCAACCCATCATTTCAGTGACAGGGTCTGCCACACGACTGTGACTGAAATGACGGGTTGGTTTGGACCCCCACCAAAAAAGTAGCAATTAATCTCTCCTTGCACAAACTGGCTCTACAGAGGCAAGATGTCCACCTCATCATCATCCTCCGATATATCACCGTGTACATCCCCCTCCTCACAGATTATCAATTTGTCCCCACTGGAATCCACCATCTCAGCTCCCTGTGTACTTTGTGGAGGCAATTGCTGCTGGTCAATGTCTCCACGGAGGAATTGATTATAATTCATTTTAATGAACATCATCTTCTCCACATTTTCTGGATGTAACCTCGTACGCCGATTGCTGACAAGGTGAGCGGCGGCACTAAACACTCTTTCGGAGTACACACTTGTGGGAGGGCAACTTAGGTAGAATAAAGCCAGTTTGTGCAAGGGCCTCCAAATTGCCTCTTTTTCCTGCCAGTATAAGTACGGACTGTCTGACGTGCCTACTTGGATGCGGTCACTCATAATCCTCCACCATTCTTTCAATGGAGAGAGAATCATATGCAGTGACAGTAGATGACATGTCCGTAATCGTTGTCAGGTCCTTCAGTCCGGACCAGATGTCAGCATCAGCAGTCGCTCCAGACTGCCCTGCATCACCGCCAGCGGGTGGGCTCGGAATTCTGAGCCTTTTCCTCGCACCCCCAGTTGCGGGAGAATGTGAAGGAGGAGATGTTGACAGGTCGCGTTCCGCTTGACTTGACAATTTTGTCACCAGCAGTTCTTTGAACCCCAGCAGACTTGTGTCTGCCGGAAAGAGAGATCCAAGGTAGGTTTTAAATCTAGGATCGAGCACGGTGGCCAAAATGTAGTGCTCTGATTTCAACAGATTGACCACCCGTGAATCCTTGTTAAGCGAATTAAGGGCTCCATCCACAAGTCCCACATGCCTAGCGGAATCGCTCTGTGTTAGCTCCTCCTTCAATGTCTCCAGCTTCTTCTGCAAAAGCCTGATGAGGGGAATGACCTGACTCAGGCTGGCAGTGTCTGAACTGACTTCACGTGTGGCAAGTTCAAAAGGTTGCAGAACCTTGCACAACGTTGAAATCATTCTCCACTGCGCTTGAGACAGGTGCATTCCACCTCCTATATCGTGCTCAGTTGTATAGGCTTGAATGGCCTTTTGCTGCTCCTCCAACCTCTGAAGCATATAGAGGGTTGAATTCCACCTCGTTACCACTTCTTGCTTCAGATGATGGCAGGGCAGGTTCAGGCGTTTTTGGTGGTGCTCCAGTCTTCTGTACGTGGTGCCTGTACGCCGAAAGTGTCCCGCAATTCTTCTGGCCACCGACAGCATCTCTTGCACGCCCCTCTCGTTTTTTAAATAATTCTGCACCACCAAATTCAAGGTATGTGCAAAACATGGGACGTGCTGGAATTTGCCCAGATTTAATGCACACACAATATTGCTGGCGTTGTCCGATGCCACAAATCCACAGGAGAGTCCAATTGGGGTAAGCCATTCTGCGATGATCTTCCTCAGTTGCCGTAAGAGGTTTTTAGCTGTGTGCGTATTCTGGAAAGCGGTGATACCAAGCGTAGCCTGCCTAGGAAAGAGTTGGCGTTTGCGAGATGCTGCTACTGGTGCCGCCGCTGCTGTTCTTGCGGCGGGAGTCCATACATCTACCTAGTGGGCTGTCACAGTCATATAGTCCTGAGTCTGCCCTGCTCCACTTGTCCACATGTCCGTGGTTAAGTGGACATTGGGTACAACTGCATTTTTTAGGACACTGGTGAGTCTTTTTCTGAGGTCTGTGTACATTTTCGGTATCGCCTGCCTAGAGAAATGGAACCTAGATGGTATTTGGTACCGGGGACACAGTACCTCCAACAAGTCTCTAGTTGCCTCTGCAGTAATGATGGATACCGGAACCACGTTTCTCACCGCCCAGGATGCCAAGGCCTCAGTTATCCGCTTTGCAGCAGGATGACTGCTGTGATATTTCATCTTCCTCGCAAAGGACTGTTGGACAGTCAATTGCTTGGTGGAAGTAGTAAAAGTGGTCTTACGAGTACGACTTCCCCTCTGGGATGACCATCGACTCCCAGCAGCAACAACAGCAGCGCCAGCAGCAGTAGGCGTTACACGCAAGGATGCATCGGAGGAATCCCAGGCAGGAGAGGACTCGTCAGAATTGCCAGTGACATGGCCTGCAGGACTATTGGCATTCCTGGGGAAGGAGGAAATTGACACTGAGGGAGTTGGTGGGGTGGTTTGCGTGAGCTTGGTTACAAGAGGAAGGGATTTACTGGTCAGTGGACTGCTTCCGCTGTCGCCCAAAGTTTTTGAACTTGTCACTGACTTATGATGAATGCGCTGCAGGTGACGTATAAGGGAGGATGTTCCGAGGTGGTTAACTTCCTTACCCCTACTTATTACAGCTTGACAAAGGCAACACATGGCTTGACAAATGTTGTCCGCATTTCTGTTGAAATACTTCCACACCGAAGAGCTGATTTTTTTGGTATTTTCACCAGGCATGTCAATGGCCCTATTCCTCCCACGGACAACAGGTGTCTCCCCGGGTGCCTGACTTAAACAAACCACCTCACCATCAGAATCCTCCTGGTCAATTTCCTCCCCAGCGCCAGCAACACCCATATCCTCCTCATCCTGGTGTACTTCAACACTGACATCTTCAATCTGACTATCAGGAACTGGACTGCGGGTGCTCCTTCCAGCACTTGCAGGGGGCGTGCAAATGGTGGAAGGTGCATGCTCTTCACGTCCAGTGTTGGGAAGGTCAGGCATCGCAAACGACACAATTGGACTCTCCTTGTGGATTTGTGATTTCGAAGAACGCACAGTTCTTTGCTGTGCTTTTGCCAGCTTGAGTCTTTTCATTTTTCTAGCGAGAGGCTGAGTGCTTCCATCCTCATGTGAAGCTGAACCACTAGCCATGAACATAGGCCAGGGCCTCAGCCGTTCCTTACCACTCCGTGTGGTAAATGGCATATTGGCAAGTTTACGCTTCTCCTCTGACAATTTTATTTTAGATTTTTGAGTCCTTTTTTTACTGATATTTTGTGTTTTGGATTTTACATGCTCTGTACTATGACATTGGGCATCGGCCTTGGCAGACGACGTTGCTGGCATTTCATCGTCTCGGCCATGACTAGTGGCAGCAGCTTCAGCACGAGGTGGAAGTCGATCTTGATCTTTCCCTATTTTTGGAACCTCAACATTTTTGTTCTCCATATTTTAATAGGCACAACTAAAAGGCACCTCAGGTAAACAATGGAGATGGATGGATACTAGTATACTTATGGATTGACGAGCGACTGCCGACACAGAGGTAGCTACAGCCGTGGACTACCGTACTGCGTCTGCTGCTAATATAGACTGGATGATAATGAGATATAAAATATATATATATCACTACTGCAGCCGGACAGGTATATATTATATAATGACGGACCTGCTGGACACTGTCAGCACTGCAGACTCCTAAAGTAAGCTACTAGTATCAAGAAGATAGAAAAAAAAAACACCACAGGTAGGTGGTATACAATTATGGATGGACGAGTGACTGCCGACACAGAGGTAGCTACAGCCGTGGACTACCGTACTGCGTCTGCTGCTAATATAGACTGGATGATAATGATATAAAAAATATATATATATATATCACTACTGCAGCCGGACAGGTATATATTATATAATGACGGACCTGCTGGACACTGTCAGCTCAGCACTGCAGACTCCTAAAGTAAGCTACTAGTATCAAGAAGATAGAAAGAAAAAAAAACACCACAGGTAGGTGGTATACAATTATGGATGGACGAGCGACTGCCGACACAGAGGTAGCTACAGCCGTGGACTACCGTACTGCATCTGCTGCTAATATAGACTGGATGATAATGATATAAAAAATATATATATATATCACTACTGCAGCCGGACAGGTATATATTATATAATGACGGACCTGCTGGACACTGTCAGCTCAGCACTGCAGACTCCTAAAGTAAGCTACTAGTATCAAGAAGATAGAAAAAAAAAAAAAAACACCACGGGTAGGTGGTATACAATTATGGATGGACGAGCGACTGCCGACACAGAGGTAGCTACAGCCGTGGACTACCGTACTGCGTCTGCTGCTAATATAGACTGGATGATAATGATATAAAAAAAATATATATATATCACTACTGCAGCCGGACAGGTATATATTATATAATGACGGACCTGCTGGACACTGTCAGCTCAGCACTGCAGACTCCTAAAGTAAGCTACTAGTATCAAGAAGATAGAAAAAAAAAAAAAACACCACGGGTAGGTGGTATACAATTATGGATGGACGAGCGACTGCCGACACAGAGGTAGCTACAGCCGTGGACTACCGTACTGCGTCTGCTGCAGTGCTAATATAGACTGGATGATAATGATATAAAAAATATATATATATCACTACTGCAGCCGGACAGGTA
The DNA here is from genome assembly GCF_028390025.1 of Pseudophryne corroboree. Classification (NCBI taxonomy): domain Eukaryota; kingdom Metazoa; phylum Chordata; class Amphibia; order Anura; family Myobatrachidae; genus Pseudophryne; species Pseudophryne corroboree. The sequence continues at coordinate 90,317,385 of NC_086449.1, read as the reverse complement.
TATATTATATAATGACGGACCTGCTGGACACTGTCAGCAGAATGCGTTTATAGAATAAAAACACCACACGACGAGTGTTTAACTTTTTCAGGCAGACAATCACAATATACTGGTGGTCAGTGGTCACTGGTCAGTCACACTGGCACTGGCAGTGGCACTCTGGCAGCAAAAGTGTGCACTGTTAAAATATGTACTCCTGCTATAACTGCTCCCCAGTCTCCCCCACAATTAAGCTGTGTGAGCAGTGAGCACTCAGCACAGTCAGATATACAGTATTACATAGATGATGCAGCACACTGAGGGCACACTGAGGCTGAGCACAGATATGGTATGTGACTGTGTCACACTGTGTATCGTTTTTTTTTCAGGCAGAGAACGGATTAATTAAACTGGTGGTCACTGGTCACACTATCAGCAAGTAGTACTCCTAATATGCTCCCCAAAATTAGTAAATCAAGTGTCTCTACTGTACTACTCTCTAGTCTACTCTAAATGGAGAGGACGCCAGCCACGTCCTCTCCCTATCAATCTCAATGCACGTGTGAAAATGGCGGCGACGCGCGGCTCCTTATATAGAATCCGAGTCTCGCGATAGAATACGGGCCTCGCGAGAATCCGACAGCGGGATGATGACGTTCGGGCGCGCTCGGGTTAACCGAGCAAGGCGGGAAGATCTGAGTCTGCCTCGGACCCGTGTAAAAAGCGTGAAGTTCGGGGGGGTTCGGTTTCCGAGAAACCGAACCCGCTCATCACTAACTAAAATAATGTGAAAAGGGTGTGAAAACATCCTTTTTCACATTATTTTAGTAAAAATAATGGTAATAAATAGATCCCTTAGTCCTTAGAAAGGACTGCGGGAAAGTTAGATGTGAAACGCTAAGTTTTGTGTGCAGTATTGGCCCTCATTCCGAGATGATCGTAGCTGTGCTAAATTTAGCACAGCTACGATCATTCACACTGACATGCGGGGGGGACGCCCAGCACAGGGCTCTCCCGCCCCGCATGTCAGTGCAACGTCCCCCCCTGCAGAAGTGCAAAGGCATCGCACAGCGGCGATGCCTTTGCACTTCTAGAGTAGCTCCCGGCCAGCGCAGCTTTAGCGTGCTGGCCGGGAGCTACTCATCGCTCCCCGGTCTGCAGGGGCTGCGTATGACGTGACGCAGCCGCTGCGGGCCGCTCCCCGCGCGGTCCGGCCACGCCTGCATTGGCCGGACCGCGCCCACGAAACAGTGGACAAATTCAGCCGTTCTTCCCCCTCCCGCCCAGCGACCGCCTCTGCCTGTCAATCAGGCAGAGGCGATCGCAGCCCAGCTACGGCCTTTGGCCGTCTGGCATGTGCCGGCGCACTACGGCGCCGGTGCATGCGCAGTGGGTACCTGTTCGCTCGGCTGTGATAAAAAGCAGCGAGCGAACGGGTCAGAATGACCCCCATTGAGCAGTTCTGATTACCTGTTTGTACCTAATTATCATGGAACTACATGTTCCAGCATGCACCACAGGCAACCACTGTAATGCTGGTAGTTGCTAATCTATTAAACATTTAAAAAAAACTGAAGCATGTGATCCTAGAGTTTAAATGGCAAAACCTCTCATTCCCCACAGTAATGTAAAATAAAATATTCTGTCTCACTTCATCTATGTAATACAATGGTAAATTCTGTGTCTGTTATCCGGTGGTAAGTCATTCTGTCTTTGTTGTCCAATGGGAAATTCTTTAATCTTTGTTATCCAAGGGGGAATTCTTCAGTCTTTGTTATTCAATGGGAAATTCTTCAGTCTTTGTTATCAAATGGGGAATTCATCAGTCTTTGTTATCCAATGGGAAATTCTTCTGTCTTTGTGATCCACTGCTATATAAGCAACAGCTCTCCAGAAACACCTGATTCTGAATGAGCATGACCTACATTGACTGTTGTTTTCCTTAGCCACTACCAAATCACAACTCTAGGTCACACTTGGTTACAAAGACAGAAATGATGTTGCCAGAATGTAGATTCCCACTGGACCTCTGGGAACACAATAACTGGAAATAAATGCTAAAAGGTGTTATCGCATTCTGCAAAAGCAAGTATTATTTGACTGAGCAAAGCTAGCAGAAAAAAATGGTTCCCGGATTTCCATTGTGTTTACTTGGCTGCTGAGTAAAATGTCCCTGGTGTGTGTAAGATCGTGAGATGGTGGCAATGAAATTAGACTGTAAGCTCCACAGGAGTAAGGACTGGTACCTCTGGATAAAATGCACTGATTGTACAGCTCTCACAAATTCCCTAAGATATAAAAATAAAGGTTAATGCATAAATACTTTCTGCACACGAGCTCTCCTCCCGGCTGACACAGAGGGTACGTCTTATTTACACACAGCTGTCACAAGCCACTCTCTTCCTCTTCCTGCATCTTCCAAGATTAAGATGGAAAGTTCTCTAATAGTTCACAAAATGTGCTTAAATGCAAACAACTCCACCCTATCATTTACCGCTTTACAAATCCAATGGGAATTTTATTTCCTGCTGTAGTACAACTAGAAATGACGGATGGAAATTCCAAATATGCAGCACAATATAACATAATGCTAAATAGATATATGTAACTAGTGTCGTCATCATTAGCATCAGCATCATGTAATTTAAAATCAGGCCTCCAGTATCTGCAAAGCAAATACCCTCTCATCGGTGTATCCACAGCAATGCTGGCCAATAAGCGGCTCTCCACCTGCTGTTTTATTACTCATCCCAGAATGCTCTGCCACAGTTTTAGCATGCCCTGATAGCAAGATTGTGGCTGGACATGCTGGAATGTGTAGTCCAACAGCACCTGGATGGCAGCTTATTGCCAATTCCTAAACTAGAGGTACCACAAAGTCTAATTAGGCCTCCTGGGGAATTTGATAGTCTATGATGTACTAAAGTCTAAATGTGAACACACCTTTGTTAAGTACAATGAAGATGTGTGTATTTTTATGCCCAACAAAATGGATTTAGGTTCCAACTCTAAAGGAGGACCCTGGTAAGTGCGTGGGAATTTCTAGAGGAGGTGGTACGGGGCAGCCTACATGCCCCCGTGAGTGTGGTCATGACCCCATAAGTCATACTTGCCTACCTGACCCTTTCCATGAGGGAGAAAATGTTCTGTTCCTGGACTTTCCTGGTAATGTATGATTGCCATCACCTGTGGTGAGCTAGTTAATTGATAAGAAAGGTGTTTCACCACAGGTGATGGCAATCATACATTACCAGGAAAGTCCAGGAACAGAGCATTTTCTCCCTCATGGAGAGGGTCAGGTAGGCAAGTATGCCATAAGTACTTTTGTGAGTCTGCCGTATTGTCTCAAATGAATCAAATGTTGGGAGGTTTGAAATAAGCCATATGAACTATGGCCCTCATTCCGAGTTGGTCGGTCGCAAGGCGAATTTAGCAGAGTTGCTCACGCTAAGCCGCCGCCTACTGGGAGTGAATCTTAGCTTCTTAAAATTGCGACCGATGTATTCGCAATATTGCTATTACAAACTACTTCGCAGTTTCAGAGTAGCTCCAGACTTACTCTGCCTGTGCGATCAGTTCAGTGCTTGTCGTTCCTGGTTGACGTCACAAACACACCCAGCGTTCGCCCAGGCACTCCCACCGTTTCTCCAGCCACTCCTGCGTTTTTTCCGGAAACGGTAGCGTTTTCAGCCACACGCCCCTAAAACGCCGTGTTTCCGCCCAGTAACACCCATTTCCTGTCAATCACATTACGTTCGCCGGAGCGAAGAAAAAGCCGTGAGTAAAAATACTTTCTTCATAGTAAAGTTACTTGGCGCAGTCGCAGTGCGAACTTTGCGCATGCGTACTAAGCGGATTTTCACTGCGATGCGATGAAAAAGAACGAGCGAACAACTCGGAATGAGGGCCTATATTCTATGCACATAGCTGTGAATGATTTGGCACCTTATAAATCAGTATTACTAATAATTAGAGATATCATTGTCACAATCCTGACTTTCTTAACTCATGTCCTAAGTAACTTATCTTGTGACTTTCATTTTCCACCTGTCCCTGCAGGTCAGGATTTCCTGCTTGACCTTATTTGAGAACAGATGCACGGACATCGCCATGTTGGAACATGTCAGCTGACTGCTTTCCTGCAGTTAAAGTGCTTTGTTCCTTAGCTGATACCAGCAACTTAGTCAGAGACCTGCAACTCCTATCTAAGCCCTCTTTGGTCATTCATTCAGGGCCAGAGCAACAAGTCTCATCTTTGAGTACTAACTTGCTTCCCAAGCTCTTACTTACAGTAAGCTATTCTGCTGTTCCTGGCTCCAGAGTAAATTAGGTTGCAGACTTCTGTTTCCACAGATTCCTGCACTGCTGAGTCCCTAGCATGTGAAACCTGCTAATCATTGTCTTCAGAATTCCACCCAGCTTTACCTCTGCATTTCTATACAGACTTCAGCCATAGGGCCTAATTCAGACCTGGTCACATGCAGGCTATTTTTTGCACTGCTGCGACCAGGTAATCGCTGCCTACAGGGGAGGGGGTAAGCGCTTTGCAGGGGTGCGATTGGCTCCACAGCACTCCACTTTTTATCAAGTGCATACTAGTGCAGTTTTCGTCTAAGCTGCTTTGCCGGTTCCAGTCTGGTTCAGAGGCATTGACAGTACCAGCCTGACTTCAGTGATTTCATTGCTGGTTCCAGTCTGGTCCAAAGGCATAGTCAGTCCCAGCCCATCTTCTGTATTATTTCAGCCAATTCCTGTCCAGTCAAGAAGTAAGTGTCACTTCATGCCTAACTTCTGTATTATTCCAGCCGGTTCCAGTCCGGTCAAGAACTAGATCCAGTCCGATCAAGAAGTGTCAGTTCCAGTTTGACTCCAGTATCATTCCAGCCAGTCCCAGTCTGGTCAAGAACTAAATGTCAGTTCCAGTCTGACTTCAAACGGTTCCAGGCCGGTTTGGAGTACTTTACCAGTTACATCTTGTACCTTGCATACTCAGAGCCGTCTTAACAGCTGTTAAGGCCCCTGGGCACAGCAATGCACTGGGGCCCTTACCCACCCATCAGCGGAAGGGGTGGGGGGTGCTATCAGCGGCAGCTTTGATGTCCCGCGGGCGGTAGGGGGTGTTCTATCTTTCGCTCAGCATGTAGGACCTGGAGAAATAATTTCTGCTAATTACTCCTTTACTGCACAGATGGGGCAGGAAGGAGAATGCTAAACTGTAGAAGGGGACATTGGGCTGAATGAATGGGCCCCGGTATATGACTTCCAGGGTGGTATGGGGTGTTTAATACACAGGGGAGGGGTGGATAGTGGAGTGGGCTTAATATTCATCATTTTCCGGGGGTCAGGGCAGCTTGCTTTACTGCAGATATCTCCAGTTCCTGGAAATATATTTCTTAGTTTTAATGGGATAAAAAAAAACTAGAGAGTCCCACCGGTCAGGAGGTACTGGGGACTTGGGGATCAGACTTCAGTAGCCGGAGCAATCCACCAACAAATATATAAAACTGCATATTAGGCGTGTGGAGCTGGAGCAGGGACCGGCTGCTTGAAGGCTGATATCTCTGGTTCTGGGCATAGTAGAGACAAGCTGATTGTGTCCACTGAAAGAGGAGAGTCCCAGATTTTGTAGTATACACTCAGAAAAACTCTAAGTCAGAAACAGCCCGAGATATCTGGCTGGAAAGAACAATTAACAGGCTTGGATGGGGAACACTGCTTTGAAGTCGGATATCTCCGGTTCCCCAGGGCCGATTTTCAAAAATCTGGTACCCCTGGACTGAGGGGACCCTCAGCTATCAGCCTATGGCCCTTTTACTCCTGGGGCCCTTGGGCAAGAGCCCATTGAGCCCATACGAAAAGAAGGCCCTGTGCATACTCACCTGCTACTGTAGCTTAAAAGCGGCTCTACTACTCCAGTACTACCTCATGCACAAGAATGATATACTACCATCTAGCTTTCTGCACTCAGCACCAACCACTGAACCACAAGCTTCATCCTCAGGGATACAATCACTAAGTGATCTCAGCTGGGCACAGGAGTTGTGGAATCATGTACACCCAGTTTAATAACAAAAAATAAACAGTATATGATATAAAGTATCACAAGGGAGCGTTTAAATAAAAATAGTTGTCATAGACAATTTATTGTATAGCATAAAATTGAGCATATATAAAAATAAATGACAACAGTTATAAGAACTTTATTGAACACTGCTAATAGAATACCACGCTACAGCACATAATTGCCAACTTATGTCCAAGCATAGTGTCCACGGAATAAGTATAATTCAAGTGATTCTCCACTTAAGTGTAGACCGCAGATATTATACGTCCCAAAAGTTCCAAGGAAAATGGGTGGATACAGATATACGTTGTAACACTGTAAGGGTACAAGGTGCCGTTTCCTGGGGTAACTGGCAGCACGCAGCAGCTGAGGAACCACACAAGTCCAGTTTCTGGTACAACTGGCCCCAGCCAGTTTTATTATACAGAAAATAAAACAAACACCAAAAGAAAATACCTTGCCTGTCCGGCACTAACTAAACACAAGATGTTCCTAACTATCACTAAACAAAAAACACAGAGTTTTCCAGTAAACACTGTATAGCTCACATGTATCAGGAAGCGTGTTTCTCTCACAGAGATCCTGCAGTTACTCCCCAGGCAGTCTGCACACATTAATCAGGCTAGAAGCCCTATAAGGCTCTTGCACAGCTGAAAGCCCTGATTAGCCCTCTGTGAGGCCAAATATCCAAACTGGTCCCAATGTCTGGAACTCGCCTTATCTCTCTCTCAGTTCCCTTATCCAGCTTTTCCAGCAAACTGAAAAGATTCTAACAAAACAAAAGCATTTTCCTAGAAGTTTTCATTTTCTAAAACATGTAAGACAAGAACCTGGGACAAACATACCTGCCCTCAAACACTTTCCCAGTGTTCTTGTCACAACGTATATATAAACTGTAGTGCTCAGCTGTAGCCACAGAGCATGCACTATGCTATCACCTCCCCAACTTCCGCAGTCAGCATGCAAGGTCCGTGATTGAGTGCGGGAGCGGCGGTGACAGCTCGATTAGCCGGGGAGGGAGGGCGCAGCTCTCAATGGGGTGGCTGTAACGGGTACCGCTGGTACGAAACCGAAGCTGTGGAGATAGACCGGTTGGCGTGCAGATAGTGATACAAACAGCGTGGCGGATCCTTGACGTGTTTCTCCGTTAACCAATTACAACGGTTTCATCAGAAGGTTATGCAGTGTATTAAAAAGCTCTATTTAAACCTGTAGGTGACCAATCATTGTAGCGATGTGATTACTAAATCACAGGTGAATATAACAGGTGATAATCAGGTGTTCATCAGCATTTGTGAGCAGAGTAAAGCTGAATAAAAAAACATTATTTCGTAGGTATATAAAAAATCTACATCAGCAAACATAGATACATAAATGGCAATAATCAGACGAAGTAAAAAACCAAAAGATACATTTTTGATACATATGTTTCATATATGGAGAGACATAGGAGTTTTCAAGACTACATTAATTGTAATGAATGCTGAAGATAGTGGAACTAAGTACCTGATAATCAGGTCCTGATGGCCTAGAGCGCTAATCCCTCATGTCGTGGGGCAGGTAGACCAGTGTTCAAATCTTAGCGTTTTACTATTTTATTATTCAAATTAGTTTAGTTGGTTCTAATATAATGTGGTTAAAATAGTGACCACATAGAAATAATAACATGATCCAGAATCTGAAACTAATATCCATTCCAAGGGGAAATCATAAGAATCGAAGTAGACAAATTAAAACAAGTCACATATTAAAAATACAGGTCAATTGCGTGACCCTATTTGCACAGTTGCTTCTTGATTATATATGTGTATGGTAAAAAGAGAGAGGAATACTTTCATAGCATTCTCAAGAATCTAAGTATATTATTAAATCACTTATCTTCATTACATACATATGTATCATGGTACTTCTCAAAACAACCCATTGTAGTATTGCACCACAGAGTCCCATTTTGTGAACACGATGGGACACAGTATAAGCATAATATATACATACATGGTGCTGTGCGTGGTCGGGACTACCATCCACTACAGATTACTCATATTTAGATCCAGGATAAAAATGATTCTACATATCTATCTATCTATCTATCTATCTATCTATCTATCTATCTATCTATCTATCTATCTATCTATCTATCTATCTATCTATCTATCTAAAAGAATATACATGTGTATACAACACTACTGTATTCCTTCCTACATATATATATATATATATATATATATACACATGCTATATATATATATATATATATATATATATATGTATATATATGTGGCTGGAAAAGAGAAGGATTGATGTCACAGAAGAATTTAGATAACTCCAACTGAGGAGTGTATAGAAAAGCAAAAACCTAGGAAGATAAATATAAAGTGCCTATCTTTAATCGAGTGCATACCATAGGCAGCCCTCACCCCCCTCCCGACGGTGCCCATGCAATAAAGGTATGCACACGCCATAGGCATGCGTGTCAAAAAGGGGGTGTGGCCTCGCAAAAAGGGGGGGTGTTTTCATAAAGAAAGGAGCGTGGTCACACAATAGTAATAATGCCCACAGTAATAGCACCCAAGTGGAAATTTTGAAGTGGGGGTATGGAAAAGTGAAGGTTGTGATTATGTGCGCGCTAAAGGCGCATGCGCTCCTGAAAAGGGGGCGTGTCCTTCAGTGTAGTTTACCACACCATATACCCCTTATATACATTATGTACCACAATAGTAGTGATGTGCACCGGAAATTTTTCGGGTTTTGTGTTTTGGTTTTGGGTTCGGTTCCGCGGCCGTGTTTTGGATTCGGACGCGTTTTGTCAAAACCTTACCGAAATTTTTTTGTCGGATTCGGGTGTGTTTTGGATTCGGGTGTTTTTTTCAAAAAACCCTCAAAAACAGCTTAAATCATAGAATTTGGGGGTCATTTTGATCCCATAGTATTATTAACCTCAATAACCATAATTTCCACTCATTTTCAGTCTATTCTGAACACCTCACAATATTATTTTTAGTCCTAAAATTTGCCCCGAGGTCGCTGGATGGCTAAGCTAAGCGACCCAAGTGGCCGACACAAACACCTGGCCCATCTAGTAGTGGCACTGCAGTGTCAGGCAGGATGGCCCTTCCAAAAAATTGTCCCCAAACAGCACATGATGCAAAGAAAAAAAGAGGCGCACCAAGGTCGCTGTGTGACTAAGCTAAGCGACACAAGTGGCCGACACAAACACCTGGCCCATCTAGGACTGGCACTGCAGTGTCAATCAAGACAGGATGGCCCTTCCAAAAAATACTCCCCAAACAGCACATGATGCAAAGAAAAAAAGAGGCGCACCAAGGTGGCTGTGTGACTAAGCTAAGCGACACAAGTGGCCGACACAAACACCTGGCCCATCTAGGACTGGCACTGCAGTGTCAATCAAGACAGGATGGCCCTTCCAAAAAATACTCCCCAAACAGCACATGATGCAAAGAAAAAAAGAGGCGCACCAAGGTCGCTGTGTGACTAAGCTAAGCGACACAAGTGGCCGACACAAACACCTGGCCCATCTAGGAGTGGCACTGCAGTGTCAATCAAGACAGGATGGCCCTTCCAAAAAATGCTCCCCAAACAGGACATGATGCAAAGAAAAAAAGAGGCGCACCAAGGTGGCTGTGTGACTAAGCTAAGCGACACAAGTGGCCAACACAAACACCTGGCCCATCTAGGAGTGGCACTGCAGTGTCAATCAAGACAGGATGGCCCTTCCAAAAAATACTCCCCAAACAGCACATGATGCAAAGAAAAAAAGAGGCGCACCAAGGTGGCTGTTGTGACTAAGCTAAGCGACCCAAGTGGCCGACACAAACACCTGGCCCATCTAGGAGTGGCACTGCAGTGTCAATCAAGACATGATGGCCCTTCCAAAAAATACTCCCCAAACAGCACATGATGCAAAGAAAAAAAGAGGCGCACCAAGGTGGCTGTGTGACTAAGCTAAGCGACACAAGTGGCCGACACAAACACCTGGCCCATCTAGGACTGGCACTGCAGTGTCAATCAAGACAGGATGGCCCTTCCAAAAAATACTCCCCAAACAGCACATGATGCAAAGAAAAAAAGAGGCGCACCAAGGTCGCTGTGTGACTAAGCTAAGCGACACAAGTGGCCGACACAAACACCTGGCCCATCTAGGAGTGGCACTGCAGTGTCAATCAAGACAGGATGGCCCTTCCAAAAAATACTCCCCAAACAGGACATGATGCAAAGAAAAAAAGAGGCGCACCAAGGTGGCTGTGTGACTAAGCTAAGCGACACAAGTGGCCAACACAAACACCTGGCCCATCTAGGAGTGGCACTGCAGTGTCAATCAAGACAGGATGGCCCTTCCAAAAAATACTCCCCAAACAGCACATGATGCAAAGAAAAAAAGAGGTGCACCAAGGTGGCTGTGTGACTAAGCTAAGCGACACAAGTGGCCGACACAAACACCTGGCCCATCTAGGAGTGGCACTGCAGTGTCAATCAAGACAGGATGGCCCTTCCAAAAAATACTCCCCAAACAGCACATGATGCAAAGAAAAAAAGAGGCGCACCAAGGTCGCTGTGTGACTAAGCTAAGCGACCCAAGTGGCCGACACAAACACCTGGCCCATCTAGGAGTGGCACTGCAGTGTCAATCAAGACAGGATGGCCCTTCCAAAATATTGTCCCCAAACAGCACATGATGCCAAGAAAAATGAAAGAAAAAAGAGGTGCAAGATGGAATTGTCCTTGGGCCCTCCCACCCACCCTTATGTTGTATAAACAGGACATGCACACTTTAACGAACCCATCATTTCAGCGACAGGGTCTGCCACACGACTGTGACTGAAATGACTGGTTGGTTTGGGCCCCCACCAAAAAAGAAGCAATCAATCTCTCCTTGCACAAACTGGCTCTACAGAGGCAAGATGTCCACCTCATCATCATCCTCCGATTCCTCACCCCTTTCACTGTGTACATCCCCCTCCTCACAGATTATTAATTCGTCCCCACTGGAATCCACCATCTTAGGTCCCCGTGTACTTTCTGGAGGCAATTGCTGCTGGTGAATGTCTCCACGGAGGAATTGATTATAATTCATTTTGATGAACATCATCTTCTCCACATTTTCTGGAAGTAACCTCGTACGCCGATTGCTGACAAGGTGAGCGGCTGCACTAAACACTCTTTCGGAGTACACACTGGAGGGAGGGCAACTTAGGTAGAATAAAGCCAGTTTGTGCAAGGGCCTCCAAATTGCCTCTTTTTCCTGCCAGTAAACGTACGGACTGTCTGACGTGCCTACTTGGATGCGGTCACTCATATAATCCTCCACCATTCTTTCAATGGTGAGAGAATCATATGCAGTGACAGTAGACGACATGTCAGTAATCGTTGGCAGGTCCTTCAGTCCGGACCAGATGTCAGCACTCGCTCCAGACTGCCCTGCATCACCGCCAGCGGGTGGGCTCGTAATTCTTAGCCTTTTCCTCGCACCCCCAGTTGCGGGAGAATGTGAAGGAGGAGATGGTGACGGGTCACGTTCCGCTTGACTTGACAATTTTCTCACCAGCAGGTCTTTGAACCTCTGCAGACTTGTGTCTGCCGGAAAGAGAGATACAACGTAGGTTTTAAATCTAGGATCGAGCACGGTGGCCAAAATGTAGTGCTCTGATTTCAACAGATTGACCACCCATGAATCCTGGTTAAGCGAATTAAGGGCTCCATCCACAAGTCCCACATGCCTAGCGGAATCGCTCTGTTTTAGCTCCTCCTTCAATGTCTCCAGCTTCTTCTGCAAAAGCCTGATGAGGGGAATGACCTGACTCAGGCTGGCAGTGTCTGAACTGACTTCACGTGTGGCAAGTTCAAAGGGTTGCAGAACCTTGCACAACGTTGAAATCATTCTCCACTGCGCTTGAGACAGGTGCATTCCACCTCCTTTGCCTATATCGTGGCCAGATGTATAGGCTTGAATGGCCTTTTGCTGCTCCTCCATTCTCTGAAGCATATAGAGGGTTGAATTCCACCTCGTTACCACCTCTTGCTTCAGATGATGGCAGGGCAGGTTCAGGAATGTTTGGTGGTGCTCCAGTCTTCGCTACGCGGTGCCTGAACGCCGAAAGTGGCCCGCAATTCTTCGGGCCACCGACAGCATCTCTTGCACGCCCCTGTCGTTTTTTAAATAATTCTGCACCACCAAATTCAAGGTATGTGCAAAACATGGGACGTGATGGAATTTGCCCAGATGTAATTCACGCACAATATTGCTGGCGTTGTCAGATGTCACAAATCCCCAGGAGAGTCCAATTGGGGTAAGCCATTCTGCGATGATCTTCCTCAGTTGCCGTAAGAGGTTTTCAGCTGTGTGGCTATTCTGGAAAGCGGTGATACAAAGTGTAGCCTGCCTAGGAATGAGTTGGCGTTTGCGAGATGCTGCTACTAGTGCCGCCGCTGCTGTTCTTGCTGCGGGAGGCAATACATCTACCCAGTGGGCTGTCACAGTCATATAGTCCTGAGTCTGCCCTGCTCCACTTGTCCACATGTCCGTGGTTAAGTGGACATTGGGTACAACTGCATTTTTTAGGACACTGGTGAGTCTTTTTCTGAGGTCTGTGTACATTTTCGGTATCGCCTGCCTAGAGAAATGGAACCTAGATGGTATTTGGTACCGGGGACACAGTACCTCAATCAAGTCTCTAGTTGGCTCTGAATTAACGATGGATACCGGAACCACGTTTCTCACCGCCCAGGCTGCCAAGGCCTCAGTTATCCGCTTTGCAGCAGGATGACTGCTGTGATATTTCATCTTCCTCGCAAAGGACTGTTGGACAGTCAATTGCTTACTGGAAGTAGTACAAGTGGTCTTCCGACTTCCCCTCTGGGATGACGATCGACTCCCAGCAGCAACAACAGCAGCGCCAGCAGCAGTAGGCGTTACACTCAAGGATGCAACGGAGGAATCCCAGACAGGAGAGGACTCGTCAGACTTGCCAGTGACATGGCCTGCAGGACTATTGGCTTTCCTGAGTAAGGAGGAAATTGACACTGAGGGAGTTGGTGGTGTGGTTTGCAGGAGCTTGGTTACAAGAGGAAGGGATTTAGTGGTCAGTGGACTGCTTCCGCTGTCACCCAAAGTTTTTGAACTTGTCACTGACTTATGATGAATGCGCTGCAGGTGATGTATAAGGGAGGATGTTCCAAGGTGGTTAACGTCCTTACCCCTACTTATTACAGCTTGACAAAGGCAACACACGGCTTGACACCTGTTGTCCGCATTTGTGTTGAAATAATTCCACACCGAAGAGCTGATTTTTTTTGTATTTTGACCAGGCATGTCAAGGGCCATATTCCTCCCATGGACAACAGGTGTCTCCCCGGGTGCCTGACTTAAACAAACCACCTCACCATCAGAATCCTCCTTGTCAATTTCCTCCCCAGCGCCAGCAACACCCATATCCTCATCCTGGTGTACTTCAACAGTGACATCTTCAATTTGACTATCAGGAACTGGACTGCGGGTGCTCCTTCCAGCACTTGCAGGGGGCGTGCAAATGGTGGAAGGCGCAAGCTCTTCCCGTCCAGTGTCGGGAAGGTCAGGCATCGCAACCGACACAATTGGACTCTCCTTGGGGATTTGTGATTTTGAAGAACGCACAGTTCTTTGCTGTGCTTTTGCCAGCTTAAGTCTTTTCTTTTTTCTAGCGAGAGGATGAGTGCTTCCATCCTCATTTGAAGCTGAACTACTAGCCATGAACATAGGCCAGGGCCTCAGCCGTTCCTTGCCACTCCGTGTCGTAAATGGTATATTGGCAAGTTTACGCTTCTCCTCAGACGCTTTTAATTTTGATTTTTGGGTTATTTTACTGAACTTTTGTGTTTTGGATTTTACATGCTCTCTACTATGACATTGGGCATCGGCCTTGGCAGACGACGTTGATGGCATTTCATCGTCTCGGCCATGACTAGTGGCAGCAGCTTCAGCACGAGGTGGAAGTGGATCCTGATCTTTCCCTTTAACCTCCACATTTTTGTTCTCCATTTTTTAATGTGTGGAATTATATGTCAGTATCAATAGCAATGGCCTACTACTATATTTACTGCGCACAACTAAAAGGCACCACCGGTATACAATGTAGATGGATGGATACTAGTATACTTTATGGATGACGAGTGACGACACAGAGGTAGGTACACAGCAGTGGCCTACCGTACTGCTATATACAGTATACTGGACCTGGTGGACACTGTCAGCAAACTGCTAAACTAGTCTAAAAAAAAGGCACCACAGGTATACAATGTAGATGGATGGATACTAGTATACTTTATGGATGACGAGTGATGACACAGAGGTAGGTACACAGCAGTGGCCTACCGTACTGCTATATACAGTATACTGGACCTGGTGGACACTGTCAGCGAACTGCTAAACTAGTCAAAAAAAAAAGGCACCACAGGTATACAATGTAGATGGATGGATACTAGTATACTTTATGGATGACGAGTGACGACACAGAGGTAGGTACACAGCAGTGGCCTACCGTACTGCTATATACAGTATACTGGACCTGGTGGTCACTGTCAGTAAACTGCTAAACTAGTTTAAAAAAAAGGCACCACAGGTATACAATGTAGATGGATGTGTCAAAGTCAGAAAAATGTCTCAATGCACGTTGCCATATTTGCACCGCACACTGGTCCACGCTGCGCGTGCGTACGCTCTCCCGTGGAGGCGCATACCCGCAATAGCGTGCACTCGCAGGCGCGGTATGCGTATTTACGGTAGAGTTTATATAGTCGTAGCGTGCGACTCATTCGTTACATATTTTCACAATTAATGTAGTTTATAGATCATGGTCCCTTTGATAGATTCTGAAAGTTTGGTTAAAATACAATGTCCCAGAGCTGAGGAATCCCTCTTTATATCGTACGAAGGGTCTAACAGGAATCATACAGCAGTGTTTGGTACCCATCGGAAGAGTATTTAATTAGCAATATTCCGGTGTTGGTTTGGAGCGTATTAATCGCTCGTGCGAATAGTTATGGACATAAGAAGTTTATGTCCATTTCTATTATTTACACATACTCAGGTATGCGGCGGGAAACCCAGTTTCCCACCCACCTGAGCTGTTGGAAATCGTCACAGCCCACCTGTATGAATCACCCTATGACCTTTTGTTATGATGCAGGGCCGAATTCCTTCGGCCAATGGACAATGGGATTGTAGGACCAGGAGATTGCATTGTGTGTGGGGCATAAATAGGCAGGCCGACCACATCCAGCTCTCACTCTCTCATCAACGGTTATCTGCTGATAGCCGGGAGCTGGATATCGAGGCGCAGGCGATCATACCCTTTGTGCGTAAGTTTCTCTCCGTAATCATTGTCTTTCTGTGAGCCAATTTCTCTCTCTCTCTCCCTATCTCTCTCTCCTCTTTTCTCTTATATCTCTCATAGTATTATAGCATTGTATTGTATTGCATTTAGGTCAGAGTAGTATTGTCTTTTTGTATTTATAGTTTAGTTCTGTGGTTAGGAAGTCTCTGTTATATTGTAGTGTATCAATTGTACTGTTATCCCCTTTTACAAGTATATTAGATATAATACAGTTAATAGGCTTTGGAACCTAAACCAGTATCTGTGTATTTTCTATAGTGTTAAGTGTTCACTTGAGCGTCGGTGACGCTCAAGCAGCTTTGTAGTTAGTCAGGTTACACAAGGTTGCACTTACACCCTGTACTCACATTAAGGTATTCAGTGTATTTCATTGGTATAAGGTTTTATCATAAAGGTATAGTGTTGTGAGCGTCTGCATCGCTGGTGACCTCCTCGTGGTCTCGAGCGTACGCTAAGCTACAGCGAATCATTCCCCTAGACATAACCAATAACGTGTCCTGTGATCACTGGGCCGCGAGCGAACGTGACGCTTGAGCGTCTCGCCTACGGCTGAGCGATCGTTACGCAGATAGCGTATCATTACGGTACTTCTTAAGTAAACAGCGTACAGTGTTCTTAGCTTCATAAAGGGTTGTTTATACGACAAAGGAATTTAGCATTGTCAATTGGGGACTCGTCCTATCCTTCTCATATCTGCACTAGGTAGATCAGCAGACATTATCCCTCCAGCAAAGGGTGGGAGGTTGTCTCACAGTGCTGACGGGATAAGCGTCTGCTTCGCTTAGATAAAGAGTGCTGAAGGAATCCGGGAACCGGAAGTAAGAACAAAACGCTTGTGTCTTTTAAAAACTGTTTTATTTCTCTTCTGTCTTGCGTATACACGCACGCATACATTTATCTGCATTTCTTTTTCAATTTCGAATATCACTATTCCTGTTTGCCAATTTTTATAGTTGATAGAAAGTGCTAAAAGAGATTTGCTGTTATTTCATAGTAGAGGTAATAGTTAAAGTATAGAACAACACACGGTTTGTCTGAGATACAAGGCAGTCAGTGTGGATTGCGGTAGATGATCAGGGATCATTTACATTGATAAAAATATATATTGTGTTACGGTGGATCTTTGCATTGCGTACACGTGTCGCTAACAAAGACTAGCGTACGCAATCCAAAAGGCAGACGCACGCAGCGTTCATTACGCAACGTAGCGTCCGGTTACGCCCACGTAGCTCAAGCTGTGATAAAGTGAAGTAACGCAAAGGCGATAAGTAACGCACAGCGGTAGATAACGCGACGCGGTAAATAACGCAAATCTATTTTTGGAAAAATCTGAAATTTAGTTTAACAGATCCTGCTCCTAATTGGTAACACTTTTGGCCTGAAGACAATTTCTGCGCAGAAATAGATATAGAAACAAAGTGTACATGTGTTGAGTGAGTGTGTTTTGTATACATAAGTTTATACAACTTTAAGGTGGAACCAAAAGGAAAGCCGGGTACTCGTCAAGGGACACACGTGTAAGTGACATATACGGTGGCTAGGGAGGCATCCCTGGTTAAATAATATTTGAGCATTAGAGTATAGCGGACCATAAGGTAACAAGACCAGGAGGTCATAAGGTAACAAGACCAGGAGGTCATAAGGTAACAGACCAGGAGGTCATAAGGTAACAGGTAAAATAGACAAAGAGGTCCGCTATAAAAGTCCAGTGGCACAACGCCTGGGGTGTTGGTGCAGAACCCATATAGGCCATAAGCTCTTGCTGAAGGAATCGCGGCCGGAAACATCGATTCCATTGATCTTTCAGTACATGACAAGTAGTGCTCGTGTACTGAACGATTGGACCGCACGTAATTGTGTGCAGTAGTTAGTAATCTGACCTAATACCATTAGAGTAAAGTGGTCACAAACGCTATTTGTACATTCTGACGTGATTTGTGTAATTTTTTATTTTTGGAAGGGAAGTTCGCTGGTCACTCAGGAACTATCCAACAACCGATACTTGCTGGGGAACGCGCCCCAGTAAATAAAGGTTCACAGGGGCCCTAGGTTGGGTACAGCAGCTCTGGTTACAGTGATTGCAGTACTGGCCAACGTGGGCGAGAAGTAAGTGGGGTACTTGATAAACCACCACCGCCGGCCTGCCCAAGGACATCTTGGTTTGTTTGTAAGGGTTCGCTGAAAACCTTGAGATAAAGATCCAAGGAGGAATAAGCAACGCCTGCAGATTATGGGGGCCATTTGTTCAGGTAGGGGGCGATCAACCTCGGTTCGGGTTGATTCAGAGAACCGACCAGTTGGGTCGGCACGATATGTAATGTGTGAAAAATACGGTAGTCACACAGAGGTTTTATGTGATGAATGGGAGAGAATGACTGTACAAGACAGGGACAAATTCCCAAGAATAGGTAGCTTCAGTCCAGAAGTGTTACAAAATTTAAGGAGGAGGATATGTCTCGTAAAATCAGCAAAGAGACGAATTCAGCATCATGATTATTTACAGTTATGGCACCAGGAAGGTGAGATACAGAGAGGTTTGGCTCTGGCGGCAGGATCTGGGGCAGTCAGGAAGCTGATAGCCACAGCTCCTCCTCCACCATACATTGCAGGAGAGAAGTTGATTGCGGAGAGAAACGCACTGGGTTGTAAAACACAAACTCTTAGTAACCTTGTAAATGTTAATGATGTTAACCAAATAACTCATGCAAGTATTAACCCGTGCAAGATGTACCCTGTTTTGAACCTTCCTCAGGAGTGTGATCAAGAAGACGATTCAGCAACAATTTCAGCTCTCTCTCTTGCAGCCACCATAGCAGAGACCACAGTAGGCACAGCGACACCCACGAGATTAGTGAAAGCCCCTAGCGGAGGGATAGGTGAGGTCGTGTCAACGGGTAAGTACGGCACCATGCACTACACTGAAACAATTGTACCACAACAAGCTGTAGAATCTACACAGGAAGAGGCTGTTAGAATTGCTCCTGTAAGGGTAATAGCAGTTCCCAATGGAAAAACAGATGTGTCTGGAGCCACTCCCATAAGGAACATTGCCATGTACACTCCATTTTCCAGAATGGAATTAAGAACAATAGTGTCCGAATTTCCTGACCCCAGGAAGGATTTAGTTGCTAGCCAAAAATACATCAGGGATCTAGGTAACACTGTAGAACCCAACAACAAGGATTGGCAGATACTGCTAAGAGCTTGTTTACCTTCCAATGTTGACGCAACTCAATTTTTAGCTGACTGTGCATTGGATAAAGATGTACCGCTTACAGACGTGTACAACAAGGATAATGTAAAAAGGATAAATTTACAGCTAAAGGAGTATTTCCCAGCCGTTGTTAAATGGAATAAAATATTTTCCATTAAGCAAAAGGAGTCCGAAACGGCAACAGAATATTTTCACCGGGCACTATTAGAAATGGCAAAGTACACTGGTATAGAAGACATTAAGACCAACCCAAACCATCGAGAAGTAGCAGTATCTGTACTGATGGATGGTTTGAAAGAAACATTAAAAGCTAGGGTACAGACCACACAACCATGTTGGCGAGGTCTGTCAGTGTCCACATTGAGAGAGGCTGCTATTGATCACGACAGAAACATCACTAGGCACAGGGAGTCGCAAAGTGATAAGTTGATGTCCGTAAGTATACAGGCGCTGACCACAAGGCAACCTGCGTATGTACCACCGAATCCTGTGGGTAAGGCAAGTGTAATAACATGTTTTTCTTGTAACAGACCGGGACACTATGCACGAGAATGTAGAACAAAGAATGTACAAAGATCTTTTCAACCCCCTAGACAACAACACAACACACGACATTGGGAGCAGGGTCCACAGAGGCGGAGTTTTGAGCCACATACAGGGGAAACAAAAAGATATCCCCCGAACAGAGATTGGCATGCCTCTGGTAGTTCCCAGCTAACCCCCTCACAAGTAGTTGCTGCCAATGGGATTCAGGGAGGTCAGCATACCCAATAGGGGTGTGGCCATACCTGTAATCTGCAGCCAGTTAAGTTGATTGCCAGTCTTGGAAGCGAACCAGAGATTGCAATCAATGTAGCTGGTAAAACTTTAAACTTTCTTGTAGACACAGGGGCGGCCAAGTCAGTGATAAATTCGACAGTGGGCATGAGAACCACTGGTAGGACAATTCCAGCCATGGGAGTAACAGGAGTAGTCCAGCACTACCCTGTTAGCAAACCAGCCGAGATTACAATAGGGCCTTTGCATACCAAGCATTCCTTTTTGCTGGCTGCATCGGCACCAACCAATCTCCTGGGAAGAGACTTACTATGTAAAATGGGTTGCGTCATTTATTGTACTCCTGAAGGTGTATTCTTGGACATCCCTGAGAATCACGCTCAGGAAGTACGAGACATGTTAGACTCCCCATCAAAATTAATGTCACATTCCATTATGACAAATAGGAATCCATCCCAAGTAGAAGAGATGACATCTCAGATACCAGAGTCACTTTGGACAAAAGATGGACAGGACACTGGATTAATGGCAAATATAGCTCCAGTAGTTGTGCAAGTAAAAGATGGTAGGATAGCTCCAAAAATCCCACAGTATCCTCTGAAGCCAGAGGTGGAGTTAGGAGTTTTTCCCGTAATAGAGCGCTTGCTACAACAGGGCATTCTAGTAAGAACGTCCAGCACAGCAAATAGTCCCATCTTCCCTGTTAAAAAGAGTGGGGGGAGGGGTTACAGGCTAGTGCAAGATCTAAGGGGGATTAACAAAATAGTTGAGAGTCAGTTCCCTGTAGTGCCAAATCCAGCTGTCATCCTAATGCAAATTCCTCCCACTGCCAAATTTTTCACTGTTATTGACCTCTGCTCCGCTTTCTTTTCGGTACCTCTGCACCCTGACAGCCAATATTTGTTTGCATTCACATACAGAGGAGTCCAATACACGTGGACTCGGTTACCCCAAGGTTTCATAGACAGTCCAAGTATATTTTCTCAGGCTTTGCATGATTGTTTACAGTCTTTCCAACCAGACAGTGGATCAGTATTGATACAGTATGTGGACGATTTATTACTGTGTTCAGATTCACTGGAAGCATCTCTGAAGGATACGAAACAGCTCCTGTTTCATCTTTCAGACACAGGTCACAAGGTTTCCAAAGACAAGTTGCAATTATGCCAAGCTAAGGTAAAATATTTGGGACACTGTCTAACACAAGGACTGAGACACCTGACCGCTGATAGAATCCAAGCCATTAGAGACATGACACTGCCACAAACCCAACAACAGATCAGGACGTTTCTAGGAATGTGTGGGTATTGCCGTAATTGGATCCCAGGGTTTTCCATATTGGCGCTACCTTTGCAGGAAATGGTCTCTTCAAACAAACCTGATCGGATTTCGCATACAGACGAATCTGAAACAGCATTTGAGAGACTCAAACAGTGCCTAACGCAGGCACCAGCACTAGGTATGCCAGACTATGGGAAACCCTTTGAACTATACGGAACAGAAAGTGCTGGGTGCGCAGCAGGTGTACTAACACAAAAACACGGTGATGCCAGCAGGCCAATTGCATACTACAGCGCTCAGCTAGACACGGTAGCGCGATCCCTCCCCACATGCTTGCGTAGCGTTGCGGCGATAGCATTGCTAGTGACAAAAAGCGAAGATGTCGTGCTAGGCCACAACCTCACAATCCATACACCGCATGCGGTATCTGCCTTATTGAATTCTGCCCAAACCAGACACGTCTCATCAGCAAGGTTTACGAGATGGGAATTGGCATTAATGGCCCCAGTAAACATCACCATAAGGAGATGCAGCGCATTAAACCCTGCAACATTCCTCCCAGGTGTGCCTGGTCAGGCACAAAGGGTGGGAGGTGAGAGTGATGGGGAAGGAGGATTTAATGCAAAGGAAGATACACATGATTGTATGGAATATTTGACCCAAAATTTTACCGCAAGGCCTGACATCAGTGACAATCCACTGGAAGATGCAGAACTCACGTTCTACACGGACGGTAGTTGTCATAGACAGTCAGACTCGGGAGACTTGTGTACTGGATACGCAGTCGTAGATGACCAAGACACCATAGAAGCGGAACCGCTAGGCCCACCTCACTCAGCCCAGGTTGCTGAACTGGTCGCCCTAACCAGAGCATGTGAATTGGCTAAGGGTAAGTCAGCCAATATCTACACCGATTCCAGATACGCGTTCGGGGTAGTACATGATTTCGGAGCGCTATGGCGTCTCAGAAATTTCATGACGGCAGCTGGTACACCGATAGCGCATGCAGCTCATATAAAAAGGCTTCTAACAGCGATACAGGAACCCGACAGAGTGGCTGTTATCAAATGTAAAGCACATACATATAGCCAAGACCCAGTATCCCTTGGTAACAGCCGAGCAGACGAAGCCGCAAAGCTTGCAGCTGCTACCCCCACACGGACAAACACCACACAGTTGATGGTATTTAATACCATCAACACACAGAAGTTGTGTGAGATGCAGAATTTGTGTTCCACACAGGAAAGAGCAGTCTGGAAGGCAAAGGGATATGGCCAGGAGTCCTCAGGGCTCTGGACGGATGGACATGGTAAACCAGTGGCCCCCAGGGCATACCTTCCATGTCTGGCTGAAGCAGCTCACGGGCTGACTCATCTAGGCAAGGAGGGGATGTGCAAATTGGTAAGAGCATACTGGTGCGCCCCAGGATTCTCCTCTCATGCGGGTAAAAGAGCAATGTCATGCCTTACCTGTCTGAGAAAGAATATTGGAAAAGCAATACCTACAGAACCATCCCATATCCCACCTGCCGGCGGCCCTTTCCAGGTAATACAAATTGACTTCATTCAATTACCCCCATGTCGAAATTTGAAATATGTACTTGTCTGTATAGATGTTTTCTCGAATTGGGTCGAAGCTTTTCCAGCAGCTACAAATACCGCTATGTTTACAGCTAAGAAAATTGTGCAGGAATTTGTATGTAGATATGGTATCCCTAGAATCATTGAAAGTGATAGGGGTACCCATTTTACAGGTGATGTCTTTCAAGGAATGTGTAAGTTGATGGGTATTGATAGCAAGCTGCACACTCCGTACCGTCCACAGGCGAGTGCGAAGGTCGAAAGAGTGAACAGCACTATTAAAAATAAATTGAGTAAAGTAATGGCAGAGACAGGATTGACGTGGCCAGAAGCTTTACCCATTGTTTTGTATAGCATCAGAACCACTCCCAGGTCCCCTCTTAATCTGTCTCCTTTTGAAATTCTGTTTGGTCGACAACCGCACGTCATGATTAACCCTCAGGATGATTTGAAATGTAACAATGAAGTAACTGTAAAGTACTTGATTAACATGAGTAAACAGTTGAGGAATCAAAATGATAATCTGAAGTTGGTGATTCCTGATTTACCAGATAGTAATTGTCATGACATTGAACCTGGGGATTATGTAATGATACGAAATTTTCTACGCTCAGGTTGTCTTATTGATAGATGGGAAGGACCATACCAGGTCTTATTGACCAGCACCACAGCATTGAAGGTTGCTGAGAGAGAGACTTGGGTCCATTCGTCCCACTGCAAAAAGGTTGCTGATCCAGAGAAGTCCCGTGATAAGGAACAGACGGTAGAGGTTGTATCACTGGAGTGTCTGTTCCAGGAGGACTGAGGCGGCACCTGAGCCTTGAAGACCGAAAGCAGTTGTCGACTCCCTTCTCCCTTTTATTGTTTTTCTCCACTTCCCAGCCCCTCTCCCTTAAAATTTCTTTTTCCCCCTTCTCATTCTTCTCTATTTCCTCCTCAAAGATGGACTTGCCCCAAGAGACTGTGATCCGGATTTTGATGTTAACCATGATGTTGACCAGAGCAGTCTGTTCCGGCGAGAGTACCATAGAGGTCGAAAAAGGTTCTGGAATGGGTTCCGATTATGATGATGGAGGCGTAGTTTTCCAAGATCAACCAAACCAACAAGCAAAGGCGAGTATCAGAAAACGATCCGATAGAAGAAATTGTGATGGATTGTTAGCTGAAGAAAATTGTATCTGTAGGCTCTGTGATAATCTGGTTGAAGATGGATGCATAAAGAAATGCCAATCTAGTTTTAATATCCATATGGACCGGCATCCATTGAGTGACTATCACTCTCTAGTGGGTAATGTGTTAAACCAAACAGATTGTTGGGTATGCTCTCAAGTACCTCAGGGTCACAGCAAATCAGGGCTAGTACCATTTCCTTTAACGTTAGGGGAGGTACTTGAGCTAAGTGGTGGGAGACCGGTGGACCGGAGGTTTAACATCTCCAGCCCTCCTAGTTTGAAGCTCCACCAATACCATGTGGATAGGTCCCTCTTATGTTTCAACATCTCCAATCCCAGAAAACCGGGAAATTGGGAAGTGTCGTGGAGCAACCTTACCATGACCTTTTCACACAGAGCAGATAGAATGCCTACAGATACAGAGCTCGTACGCCATATAGCCAGTAGAGGAAAATCTTTTCGGTATCGATATACCTTAGGAAATAGGATTACTAGAGTTGGAGAGGTATCACCAGGATACTGTGCACATATCGTACAAACCGATACGTGCATTAGGCAGATGGAAGAATTAGGGTCAGGAGATTTCACCTGGAAGGTTTGTAACATGGTCATGTCCTTCTCCGTCCCATATGGTCTCCCCGATGATGCATATTTCATATGCGGGAGAAAGGCGTACAAGTGGCTTGCCCCAAACTCTGAAGGATTGTGTTATATTGGAAAAGTATTGCCTGAAGTGATGACTGTTACACATGACAAAATGAAGGACATACACCGTGGTGCCCAAGCTCCTTATACTCACACTCATTACGAGCACCGAGTTAAAAGACAACTGTCAGAAAGGTTAGAGCATCCGGCCTCTGATCTTATCCATGAATCCACCGGGATTCAGGTTCTGGTAGCGTTAGATTTCACTCGTACCGCTCGGGGAGTGATGAATTATAAATACATTTCCGCACTCGCCAATTTGTTAGATAATATCACTGAAATGTATGATGACACGTTTAGATACACTGGAAGAGAACTTCAAGCTTACAAAACAGAACTAGTTCAGCATAGGATGGTTCTTAATTATCTTACAGCAGTAACAGGCGGATATTGTGTTACATTGGCAACACAGTACGGCATAAAGTGTTGCACGTACATCACAAATAGCACCGAGGATCCGGTAGAGGTCATAGACCAAAAGATGGACGATATTCTCCAACTAAAGTGGGAATTTCGTCGAAAACACAATCTCACCCTTGCTGCTGTAGGTAATGAGCTGACTGGTTGGGTGTCATGGTTGAACCCGCGAAATTGGTTCTCCGGTTTAGGAGACTGGGCTCAAGGAGTCATAATGGATGTTGGAAAGTTTCTACTATGTATCTTGGGTGTCGTTATATCGATTGGATTGATATTTAGATGCGGGCAGGCTTTAATGAGGTGCAAACAAAGTACAAAAGTGATGAGCTTGAGGAGTGAGGAAACTGTAATTAACCTGGATTTGATTTATGACCCAATGATAGAAACCAGAATGTGATGAAAATGCGATTATACGGTCCGTTTCTTTCACCTGTTTTTCTGCTTTTCTCCCAGATACAAAGACCCCCTTGGACGAGGAAGCTGACGAGACGAGATGTATACAGACAACGGATTGACCAAAGAAGAAGATTTGACAACTTTAAATATGGACACTTGATGAACTTTGCCATGGATCCCCAGTTTCCCTAGTATTTTTAAACTCACGCTAGCCCAACATTTTTTGTAAATCTGATGGCTCAGACAAAGCTATTTGCTCATGCCTAAGGAGCAATACAGCGCAAAGAAGACGACTCTCAACAGATACCGAAAACAACTTCGACGACAGATGTACATTTCCCTGACATAGAATATCATTGCATTTCCCATAAGTGTTCTTTATCTTCATCTCTACAACCCTCAGGTAACGACACACATAGACGATAGGGAATACAGGCACAGATATCAGCAACCACATACCTCCCCCATTCATGTATCATCAACTAAAATGTGCATCCCCATTTTGTTACAACCACAGCCGAAATGAGCTCGGTAGAGTTTGACAGCCCATCCACAGACCTGTACCACAGGATAAGAAGGAATTCAAATGTATACTTCGCAATACCTCGAAGCTTGATTTACCACACGTACGGCACGATGATACATGACCCTCCAAACATGGACTCATACACACATGCTTCTACTTTCTCACTAGGTCATACCCTTTTCACACCTAATCCTCTCTTCTTCCTTACCCCACCATGGAAATCAATTAACCCCTGACTTACATTTTTCTCCTTAAATGTTTTGTGGCAGTTATTATTGACTGCCAAAGGGTGGACTGTCAAAGTCAGAAAAATGTCTCAATGCACGTTGCCATATTTGCACCGCACACTGGTCCACGCTGCGCGTGCGTACGCTCTCCCGTGGAGGCGCATACCCGCAATAGCGTGCACTCGCAGGCGCGGTATGCGTATTTACGGTAGAGTTTATATAGTCGTAGCGTGCGACTCATTCGTTACATATTTTCACAATTAATGTAGTTTATAGATCATGGTCCCTTTGATAGATTCTGAAAGTTTGGTTAAAATACAATGTCCCAGAGCTGAGGAATCCCTCTTTATATCGTACGAAGGGTCTAACAGGAATCATACAGCAGTGTTTGGTACCCATCGGAAGAGTATTTAATTAGCAATATTCCGGTGTTGGTTTGGAGCGTATTAATCGCTCGTGCGAATAGTTATGGACATAAGAAGTTTATGTCCATTTCTATTATTTACACATACTCAGGTATGCGGCGGGAAACCCAGTTTCCCACCCACCTGAGCTGTTGGAAATCGTCACAGCCCACCTGTATGAATCACCCTATGACCTTTTGTTATGATGCAGGGCCGAATTCCTTCGGCCAATGGACAATGGGATTGTAGGACCAGGAGATTGCATTGTGTGTGGGGCATAAATAGGCAGGCCGACCACATCCAGCTCTCACTCTCTCATCAACGGTTATCTGCTGATAGCCGGGAGCTGGATATCGAGGCGCAGGCGATCATACCCTTTGTGCGTAAGTTTCTCTCCGTAATCATTGTCTTTCTGTGAGCCAATTTCTCTCTCTCTCTCCCTATCTCTCTCTCCTCTTTTCTCTTATATCTCTCATAGTATTATAGCATTGTATTGTATTGCATTTAGGTCAGAGTAGTATTGTCTTTTTGTATTTATAGTTTAGTTCTGTGGTTAGGAAGTCTCTGTTATATTGTAGTGTATCAATTGTACTGTTATCCCCTTTTACAAGTATATTAGATATAATACAGTTAATAGGCTTTGGAACCTAAACCAGTATCTGTGTATTTTCTATAGTGTTAAGTGTTCACTTGAGCGTCGGTGACGCTCAAGCAGCTTTGTAGTTAGTCAGGTTACACAAGGTTGCACTTACACCCTGTACTCACATTAAGGTATTCAGTGTATTTCATTGGTATAAGGTTTTATCATAAAGGTATAGTGTTGTGAGCGTCTGCATCGCTGGTGACCTCCTCGTGGTCTCGAGCGTACGCTAAGCTACAGCGAATCATTCCCCTAGACATAACCAATAACGTGTCCTGTGATCACTGGGCCGCGAGCGAACGTGACGCTTGAGCGTCTCGCCTACGGCTGAGCGATCGTTACGCAGATAGCGTATCATTACGGTACTTCTTAAGTAAACAGCGTACAGTGTTCTTAGCTTCATAAAGGGTTGTTTATACGACAAAGGAATTTAGCATTGTCAGATGGATACTAGTATACTTTATGGATGACGAGTGACGACACAGAGGTAGGTACACAGCAGTGGCCTACCGTACTGCTATATACAGTATACTGGACCTGGTGGTCACTGTCAGTAAACTGCTAAACTAGTTTAAAAAAAAGGCACCACAGGTATACAATGTAGATGGATGGATACTAGTATACTTTATGGATGACGAGTGACGACACAGAGGTAGGTACACAGCAGTGGCCTACCGTACTGCTATATACAGTATACTGGACCTGGTGGACACTGTCAGCGAACTGCTAAACTAGTCTAAAAAAAAGGCACCACAGGTATAGGAATGTAGATGGATGGATACTAGTATACTTTATGGATGACGAGTGACGACACAGAGGTAGGTACACAGCAGTGGCCTACCGTACTGCTATATACAGTATACTGGACCTGGTGGACACTGTCAGCAAACTGCTAAACTAGTCTAAAAAAAAGGCACCATAGGTATACAATGTAGATGGATGGATACTAGTATACTTTATGGATGACGAGTGACGACACAGAGGTAGGTACACAGCAGTGGCCTACCGTACTGCTATATACAGTATACTGGACCTGGTGGACACTGTCAGCAAACTGCTAAACTAGTCTAAAAAAAAGGCACCACAGGTATACAATGTAGATGGATGGATACTAGTATACTTTATGGATGATGAGTGACGACACAGAGGTAGGTACACAGCAGTGGCCTACCGTACTGCTATATACAGTATACTGGACCTGGTGGACACTGTCAGCGAACTGCTAAACTAGTAAAAAAAAAGGCACCACAGGTATACAATGTAGATGGATGGATACTAGTATACTTTATGGATGACGAGTGACGACACAGAGGTAGGAACACAGCAGTGGCCTACCGTACTGCTATATACAGTATACTGGACCTGGTGGACACTGTCAGCAAACTGCTAAACTAGTCTAAAAAAAAGGCACCACAGGTATACAATGTAGATGGATGGATACTAGTATACTTTATGGATGACGAGTGACGACACAGAGGTAGGTACACAGCAGTGGCCTACCGTACTGCTATATACAGTATACTGGACCTGGTGGACACTGTCAGCAAACTGCTAAACTAAAATGCACCACAGGTATAGGAATGTAGATGGATAGTATACTTAATGGATGACGACACATAGGTAGGTACAGCAGTGCACTCTGCACTATACTCCTCCTATATATAATATTAATTATACTGGTGGTCCCCAGTCCCCACAATAAAGCAGCACACTGTGAGCACAGATATGGAGTGTTTTTCAGGCAGACAAACGTATACTGGTGGTCACTGTCAGCAAAACTCTGCACTGTACTCCTGCTATAGCTGCTCCACAGTCCCCACAATTAAGCAGTGTGAGCACTCAGCACAGATATATCATGCAGCACACTGAGCACAGATATGGTATGGAGCGTTTTTTCAGGCAGAGAACGGATAAAAAAAACTAAACTCTGCACTGTACTCCTCCTAACAGCTGCTCCCCAATCCTCCCCACAATTATAGTAATAAACAAGCACAAGCAATCAAATCAACTGTCTTCTGACTTCTACTAAACGGAGAGGACGCCAGCCACGTCCTCTCCCTATCATCTCCAATGCACGTGTGAAAATGGCGGCGACGCTCGGCTGCTTATAGAATCCGAATCTCGCGAGAATCCGACAGCGGGATGATGACGTTCGGGCGCGCTCGAGTTTGCCGAGCAAGGCGGGAGGATCCGAGTCTGCTCGGACCCGTGTAAAAAAGGTAAAGCTCGGGGGGGTTCGGTTTCTCGGAAACCGAACCCGCTCATCACTACACAATAGTAGGACCCCTTACTGGTGCCCCTTTTACATTATACCACACAGTATGAGCCGAAATTCACATTATACCCATCAGTATGAGCCGAAATTCACATTATAGCACACAGTATAAGCCGAAATTCACATTAAAGCACACGGTATGAGCCGAAATTCACATTATAGCACAAGGTATGAGCCAAAATTTGCATTATAGCAAACAGTATGACCCGAAATTCACATTATAGCACACGGTATGACCAGAAATTCACATTATAGCACACGGTATGAGCCAAAATTCACATTATAGCACACAGAATGAGCAGAAATTCACATTATAGCACACAGAATGAGCAGAAATTCACATTATAGCATGCTGTATGAGCCGAAATTCACATTATAGAGTGACAGCGGGACAGGGAGAATGACAGCAGGGACAGGGAGAGTGACAGCAAGGACATGGAAAGTGACAACAGGGACATGGAAAGTGACAGCAGGGACATACAGTAGGGACTAGGGAGAGAGAAAGGCAGCAGGGTAAGATTACCTGTTTAGCAGTGGCGGTGGTCTGCTGTGCATTGGATGAGTAGGCTGTGGTAGGCGTGGGGTTCGAGGAGGCTGTGGGCCTCAGAGATAGTGCGGAGAAGGAGGCTGTGGGCATGCAGAGGCCCAAGGGCAGGGCGGCAGAGGAGGCTGAGGGCGGCCGCAGTGGATCTGGGACCAGGCTGGCTTTATTATCCCTGCCGCAGCATCAAGCTCCTGTGACCACGGTGCTAATATTTAAAAACTGCCATGGACAGGCAGTCAATCAGCGGCAGATTTGAACTAGTAGTGCCACGGTCACAGGAGCTCGATGTGGCGGCAGGGATAATAAAGCTGGCCTGGTCCCAGATCCGCTGCAGCTGGGAGTCTGGAACCAGCGCTTCCAGTGCGGTGGCGATGGTAGGGACGGAGGGCGGACCGGGAGCTCAGCTTCTTTGTCGGCCCATACAGTAATGCCCACAGCAGTACCACCCCTTATACAATGCCCACAGTAGTAGTGCCCCTTATGCAATGCCCACAATAGTAGTGCCCCTTATGTCCCCAGGAGTGGTGACCCTTATGAAGTGCCCCCTTTACAATGCCCTCATTAGTAGTGCACCCCATCAGTAATGCCCTTAATGGTAATGCCCCTGTGTAGTATTGCCCCCTGTAGTAATGTTGCCTGTACTGCCCCCAGTCATTTAGCCCCCTGTAGTTTAGCCCCAGTAGTTATGCCCCCACTGGTAATGCCCCTGCAGTTATGACCCCAGTAGTTTACTCCCCCATTCCTTTAGTTTAGCCTCCCAGTGGTAATGCCCCCAGTAGTTTAGCCCCAGTAGTGTGCCCCTTGTAGTTTAGCCCTGTCCCCAGTGGTAATGCCCCCTGCAGTTGTGCCCCCAGTTGTTTAGCCCCTGTAGTTTAGCCCCCATGTAGATAGCCCCCGTTAGTAATGCCCCCAGTAGTTTTCCCCCTTGTAGTAATGCACCCCTGTAGTTTGCCCCCTGTAGTTATGCCCCCTGTTGTTTAGCTGCTGTAGTTTAGCCCCCATGTAGATAGCCCCCATTAGTAGTGCCCCTAGTAGTTTGCCCCCTTGTAGTAATGACCCCTGTAGTTTGCCCCCCTGTAGTTATGCCCCCAGTAGGTTAGCTCCTGTAGTTATGCCCCCTTGTAGTTTAGCCCCCAGTAGTAATGCCCACAAGTAGTAATGCCGCCAGTAGTTTATCCCCCCTGTAGTTTGCCCCCTTGTAGTAATGCCCCCTGTAGCTTGCCCCCTTGTAGTTTGCCCCCAGTAGTAAAGCCCCAATAGTTTGCCCCTTTATAGTTTGCTCCCAGTAGCTAGCCCCCAGTAAAAGCGCCGCTTGTACACATATGGGAGGGAGGGATGGAGGGGGGACACCATACTCACCGAGCCCTGCTCCCGCCGCAGTCCTTTCGGCATCCGCTCCTCGGCACTATGGGAGAATGGGAGAAACATCATGATGTCTCTCCCATAGCGAGCACTGACAGAGCAGGAAGAAGGAGCTCAGTAGTGAGCTCCTGCCTCCGGCTTCCGCTGTGGAGAGGGAGCCCGGCGCCCGCTGGTATCGCAATCTCAGCGGGTGCCCAGGATCTCCCAGCAGCACCAGGACATCGGGTTAGGTAAGCCGGAGGTGGCGGAATGCAGTTCCCTTGTGATACTTTATATCATATACTGTTTATTCTAGATTTTGAGTATTACAGAATACTCATATGGGAGCTGCTATTTTAAATTAAATCTGAAAAGTGACCAAAGAATTGACACTGATTTGTTTTACAAACGGAGCACCTGATTTGATAATTATATAATTTTATAATTGTTTTTTGCCATAATAACAAAAAAATGCCTAATAAGAACTCTTCAATTGAAAAATACTGAAATACTATAGGAACTGTTTCTTAGCTTTGCATTTTTTCATATACCACTCATAGAAGCCTTACCTTTCATTTGGGTGCAGTAGGTAGAATGCTTCTTCCTCAGAGAGTGCAATAATGGAAATCTCCTAGGTTTATGAATTATTGCTACCTTCGAGATACATATGGACTATATTTGGGTAATAAAGCCTTAAAGTCCTCCTATTGCTGCTGTGATGAATGTACTCAGCTACCATGTAAACCTTTAGAAACTGAGCCCATGCCTCACATATCGTATCCCCCTATCCCATAGAGCAGAATTTACTCACCGGTGCTCCGTTGCCCCTTGACATGTGTATATGTTGGTATGGGATTGCTAAAAGCGGATGCCGGCAAGAATAAATAGTGGAAACAGAATCCATAAGTAAATACCATGGTGAACACCCAAAACACATAAGTAGATTGGAAGAGCAAACAAAACTAAAATAAGTACACTTGGAGTACAAAGGGTGATAATAAACAGTATAGGATACTGTAAGAATGGTCTGATACAGAATCTGAGTAATGGGCAGGCAGCATTTGATTGTAAACAGCAAAAGGTTAAAGGTCATGGAGGATGCCTAGAACCGCAAACAGTAACAGGCAATAGTCAATGCAGGTGGCGGGTTAAAATAGACAGTAAAAATTGAAGGTTGGGACACACAACAAGCAGAATCAAAACTGGAGCATGACCTCTTGACATGGGGACGTGACCCTAGTCCTGCCTAAGTAAAGCTTCCCCCCCCCACACTGTTTTGTTCATATGTTTGTAAATCCAGTCATAAGGACACAGAGAAATGTGAGTTCACTGCTGTGCTGTTTTATTCCATCACCAACTCCAGAAACACTGCACACTGGACCACCCACTTCCCAGCATCCCCCTGGTCCCATGGACCATCACTGAAGATTCAGGCTTACACATATTAGTAAGGGAGTGTCTACAAATATTAAGCATTCTAATACACTAACATCACATCCTCTTTTCTTTAAAGAGAAGCCCTGTACACTTCAATGCAACAATTAACAACGCCATATTACGATCATCTAACACGTTTCAATGAGTCTCTCAGGTCTGCGTATTTCCCTTTTGGGTCTTTCATACACAGTCTGTGTTTCATCTACCATGTTGGACCTTTCTAGATTCGTGGTTTGTTCACCATTATGAGGATCATCATACATGTCAGATGAAGGGTATTCTTCAGTCATGTCTTCATTATGGTTAGGTTGAGATCTTAAATCCACCCGATTTCTTCTTACTTCCGTTCCACGCTCTGTACGTATAGTATAAGATCTTGGTGCTACTTGTGCTTGCACAATACCTTTCTGCACCCAAATACCTTTCTCGTGATCTCTGAGACGGACTTGGTCACCCGATTTTAGATCAGATAAGCTTTTTGTTCGCCTGTCATGGAACAGTTTCTGTTTTGCCTGTTGACGTTCCTTACTCAGTCTGACCAACGCTGAGTTATGTGTATGAAGCAGTTCATCATGTATCGGGAGATTTGCTCTAATCCTCCTTCCCATCAGCATTTGTGCAGGAGAAAGTCCATTCTGTAAAGGTGTACTGCGGTAGATTAAAAGGCTTTTGTAGAAATCTTTACCTTCTTGAGCTTTTTTCATGAGACTTTTTACAGTTTTTACTGAACTTTCCACCAACCCATTTGAGCGTGGATAGTGGGGACTTAACGTAGTATGGACAAATTCCCACTCATCAGCAAATTGTCTAAATTCAGCACTGGAAAACTGAGGACCATTGTCAGTGAACACTTCCATAGAAACACCATGCCTTGCAAAGATAGACTTCATGCAATTGATTACGGCTTTACTAGTAGTTGTATGTAGTGTCTTCACCTCAGGGTAGTTAGAGTAATAATCAGTCACAACAATGTACATTTTCCCATTACAATCAAACAAATCTGCGCCAACTTTCTGGTACGGTCTCTGGCACTGCATGAGGACTCAGTGGCTTGACTTGTTGTTTCGGTCTATATGTAAGACATAATTCACATGTAGCTGTAGTCTGTGCTATGTCTTGGTTCATTCTTGGCCAATACATAACTTCACGCGCTCTCCGCTTACATTTTTCTTCTCCTAAGTGGCCTTCATGTATCTTGCACAGCATAGTTTTTCTTAGTCGTGCAGGTATTACAAACCTATTGCCTTTGTAAATAATACCATTGACAACTGTAAGGTCACTGCGGTACAACCAATAATCATGAATAGACAGTGGGCATGCATGTTTTTCTGCTGGCCAACCTTTCAGAATGATATCTTTCAACACTTTCATTGTGTCATCTGTCTCAGTTTCTTTCCTAATCTGTTCTTGTCTTGCAGGAGACACTGGTAGAGAAGCTATGATCAAATTAACATAGGCTTCTATCTCTTCATCCATCAGACTTTTGGAACCTTCACTTTTGTCCACAGCACGAGAAAGTG